>NC_073309.1:47175186-47220186 GCF_027595985.1 Sorex araneus
CCCGGGGTTTAAACAGGCTAGCACACTCGGTCCCCCACCCTTGGAAAATCCAAAGATCTTCCTCCTTTTTTAACTGCACTTCAGATTTTGCTTGGGCCCCAGAGTGGTTTTGTTTTTTTGAAGGGCTAGGAAATTTTTTTTTTTCTTTTTGGGTCACACCCAGAGATGCTCAGGGGTTACTCCTGGCTCTGCACCCAGGAATTACTCCTGGTGGTGCTTGGGGAACCACATGGGATGCCGGGGATCGAACCCGGGTCGGCCGCGTGCAAGGCAAACGCCCTACCCGCTGTGCTATCGCTCCGGCCCCCATGAAGGGCTAGGAAATTTTGAGGTCACATACGGTTCTGTTTCCTGCGGTCACTGCTGCTGGTATCAAGGTGAAACTGGGTTCAGTTGTGTGCAGAGCATTAGCCTTATCTCATCCTGTCTCTCCAGGGGGTCTGAGTACCTCATTACCTGCGTAGGCGGAGACAGCATGTGGTGTTTAGACACCATGAAATCAAACAATGGATCCATTTGAGCGGACACTCTGCAAGGGGACAGAAAGGGCGGTCAGGGCCCATCGGCACAGGGACCCCAACAGAAAGAGGCACCGGGTTCCTGCAAAGACCCAGGGGTGGAGGCCGAATGACAGCATGGCAGAGAGGGCTGGTTCCATGGCTGGCATCCTGTAGGGTCACCTGAGCACCGCCAGTTGTGACCCTGGAGTGCAGAGCCAGGAGTAACCCCTGAGCATTGCTGGGTGTGCCCCACCCCCCAAAACCACAAGAATCAGAGAAGCAGGGTGAGGCCCCAGCGCCCCTTCCCAGCCCAGCAGGTGGCGCTCTCCTCCACCGGGGGCCTCAGCTTCTAAGGGCTGGGCCACCTCCCTAGCCATGCATGAAAGACCCACGGAGAAGGACTAGAGTTCTCAGAACTAATCCAGCATCATGAAGAGCCCTAGGTCCCTTTGTCCCCATTCCCAGCCTCCCGGCATCCAGCTAAATACACAGTGTGTTCTCCCTCATGGTCATCATTCTGCTGCTGCTTCTCAGTCAAATCCAGCAAATTCACAGCCCTCAGAACCAGAGACCAATGACAGAAGAATTTGTGGGGAAAGAATGTGACAGAGAAGAGGTGGGGCTTGGCCTGGGGGCTACTCCTGGCCATTCTCAGGGACCACCTGGGCCTCTCTGGGGCTCTGTCCCTCCTGGGGCACAGAGAGAGTTCCAGACTAGCCACTGGACACTAGAGGGGAATAACTGGCTTGCACATGACTGACCCTGGGCCAATCCCAGGCACTGTGTAGGGTCCCTGAGCATGGCCAGGGGTTACTCCTAAGCACAGAACCAGGAATAGCCGCTGAGCACTGCTGGGTATGTATCAAAGACAAAGAGAAGAAAGAACAGATGGGTGGCCAGGGAGGGGCTGGATGCCCAAATGGCATGGAGGGTCCTCCAGCAAACATGCCTGACCCCTGCTCCAGCCCCAAGAAGAAAGCCTGGATAGTATTCCTGGGATGTGGGGTGCAAGGTCAGGGGCTCCTGGCTCATCACCCATATGATTGTGGGGTCTGTCTCTGGGGTTCGGGGATTTTGGTGGGCTCCGGGTTTTTTATATATATATATATATATATACATATATATATGTATATATATAGAGAGAGAGAGTAAATGAGAGTCATATATATATGTATATATATAGAGAGAGAGTAAATGAGAGTCATATATATATATATATATATATATATAGAGAGAGAGAGAGAGAGAGAGAGAGAGAGAGTAAATGAGAGTCATGGGGTGGAGTTAGTGGTGACAGGAGGGAAGGGGGATGTTTCCCAGCTCATGCCCTGGTCTTGTGAAGAGGTGAAAAAAGTCTTCCTTTCTTCCCACGACTCCGCATCACCTCTCCAGCAAACTTGAGCTAGGAATGCCCTAGAAGTCTGGCTCTGCATTAGCCAAGACTGATGGTACGGAGAGGAGAGAATTCTAGAATTAAGTGCCCAGGGGCTTGAGCCATAGCACAGTGGGGAGGCACTTGCCTTGTAGGCAGCCCCCCAGATTTGATCCTGGCATCCCTTAGGGTTCCCTGAGCAATGCCAGGAGTAATTCCTGAATGCATGGTCAGGAGTCACCCCTGATCATCACCGGGTATGGCCTCAAAATAAATGAAAGAAGATTAAGAAAAATAAAATTAGGTGCCCAATCATGCCAGTGGACCCCCCTGGCTGGAACCTGAGTCTATTCATTTTGGGGGGCTGGGAACACACTCGGCAGTGCTTGGGGGACCCGATGTGATACCAGGGATAGAGCTGAAGTGGTGGCAGCATGCAGCAAGTGCCTGAAGCCCGGAACTATCTCTCTGGGCCTGAGTCTGTCCTCATCCTCCTGGCCTTGGTTTTCCTCGCTGCAGTCCTGAGCTGGCCTGGACTGTCCTGCCATTTCCTGTTCTTCCAAGATCTTCAGCTGGAGCTGACAAAGATATTTTTCTCTCTGCCTTTCCCAAGCCCAGGAAGGTCTGTGGTTGGGTTTGGTGTCCAGGGGGGAGGGGGTTGGGATGGATTCCTTCGATAGCAGGTGACTTTCCTGAGCTGGTCGTGAGGAAGTGGACAGAGCCCTTTGTCCCATGGATGAAAGTTGGTGACTCACTCCACTCACCCATTTTGCAGGTGGAGAGCCTGAGACTGGGAAGGAGCAGAGCATCCGCGCTAAGGTGGGGGGTCACAGGTAGAGGAGTAGAAGCTGGGGTGCCTGAAAATGCTCCCTGTGGCCACCACATGTCGTTTACAACAATCTTCTGAACTGGATGGTTCTCCGAAGCACTCTATCCTGTAGGGTGGATTGAATCTTGTTATTCTGGAGGTGCAAAAACCCCAAATTTCGCACTTTCTGTGCTCTGGCATCTGCTCTGTCCCACCAGCCACTCTCCAGCAATGTCCCCAAGCCCACTTACTCCCTCTGGGACCAAAGTCCATGACTCTGCTGTCTAGTGGCCCCATCCCACCTTACAGCAGGACCCTCCCACCCCACCCCAATTCCCAGCTTTACCTTATGATGCCGGAGAATTACAACAAGCCCACAGCAGTGGGAATGCCTGCCACAACCCTCAGGGTAATGCCAGCGATGGCTCCTGCAGACAGGCCTGGGGAGGGACCTGGGCAGAGACGGAGCAGCACAAACCCCAGTGGGCACCCCTTATCCCTGACTGCCTGTTCCCCAGTGCCCCCGCACCCCCTCTCCACTCTGTGTCTCTTTTGCCTCTGTCTCCAGGCCCGGAGGCAGCTGTCGGAGGAACCGCAGGGGACTCCACATACCCGAGAGATAGGATAGAGGTCCAGGTGCTGGTCCCATCCGGATACTCCCTTTGCTCCCCAGCACCTCCAGGAGTGATCGCGAGTGCAGCCAGGGGTGACCCTAAATCTCCCCCCCCCCAAATGTCTGATTTCAACTTTCTAGAGTCAAAAGCCTCAATTCACATCCCAGCTCCTGGTCATGCTCACGTTTAATGCATGAAAGGCTCTGTAGCTCCAGCAAAGATAAATTGATTATTATTGTTATTATTATTATTGTTATTATTATCGTTATTATTATTATTATTACTATATACTGGGATCACACATGGCAACGATCAGGACTTAACTCCTGGCTTTGCACTCAAGGATCACTCCTGTCAGGATTGGGTAGTGCTATAGGAATGCCGGGGATTGAACCCAGGTGGACTATCTGGGAGGAAAGTGCCCTTCCCTAGCCATGGCTCTGGCCCCAAAGGTAAAGTCTGTAGACCCAAAGAGAGGCACAGGGTGGTGCCGTGACACACCCAAGGTCACACAGCCCGGAATGGGAACACAACTAATGAGCTGCCCTATTCTGTCTGGGCAGAAATGCAGGAAGTGGCTGTCTGTCCCAGTTGCCTACTAATATCATCCCTGACATCCCCCCTAGTGGCCTCATCCCCACAACATGTTGCACTTCTCAGCCACTCTGAGAGGCAGCCTCATCCAACTCACAGCAGGAAGGGAAACTGAGGCTGGAGAGCTCAGTCAAGCCCACAGCCAGGAAGCAGAGGTTTGAGGGTCTGAGCACAAAGGGCAGGGGGTTGCAGGAGCCAGGAGGAGGCCAAAGGCGTGGGCCTCAGGTGTGGCTGACCCTGGGTCCAACCCCCACGACAGCAAATCCCTGGGCACAGAGCCAGGAGTAGTCCCAGAGTACTGCCGGGTGTGGCACCAAAACAAAGCAAAGCAACAAAAAAAATGTTGAAAGGGATCAGAGCGATGGGATGGGGGTGGGGGTGGAGGGCCTTTACCTGCACACGGTGGCTGACCTGGGTTCAGTCCCCAGCCATATGGACCCTGAGCATGACCAGGAGTAAGTCCTGAACACTGCCAAGTGTGGTCCCAAAGCAAAAACAAACAAAAAAGGCTTAATAAGAGCGATATGTACCAACCCTTATTTAGCAAGGTTATTTATTATTGAATAATAAGATAAAGGTTAAGGCACTGGTCTTGCCCAGGGCTGACCCCGGTTTGGGCCCCTGAGTCCCACCAGGTGAGAGCCCTGAGTTGTGTGTGGCTCGCACAGGGAAAAAAAAAACGGATCTGAGTTAGTAAATGTAATTCAGAATCTATTTAATAATAAAATAAATCACTAGAACTGGAAATGGGTTTGGCTGTCTGCCCACGTGAGTCGATCCTGGTTGCAGCCCTGCAGTGATTCCTTAGGAGGCTCCACCCCCACCGTGGGGTGCAGGGGTAGGGGTGAGTGTTGGGGGTCTCACCCCCCAGTCTGAGCACCACCGAGTTGGAGCTGCTCTTGCCGGTCGGAGGGTTCGTGGCCACGCATATGTGCTCTCCCTCATCTTCCCAGGTCAGGGCCTCAAAGATGAGCTGGTTGGTGTCAAATGTCCGGTTCCTGGAGGTCCAGCGGTACTAAGGGCTGGGCTGGGCATCTGCCTGGCAGTTCAGGGTCAGGTTGGAGCCCAGGGTGGCCTCGAGGACAGGTCCAGGCATGTCCTGTGTGCTGCTGCTGATGTTCACCTGGTCGGGGCCGTCTGTGTGCAGGGCAGGCACAGGTGGTGGTGGGGTCCTGCTCAGAGCCCCCAGCATGCCCCTCAGAGCAGACTTGTCTTCCCTTTTCTTCTACTTTTGTTTTGTTTTGTTTGGGGGCCACACTCGGTGGTGCTCAGGCCTTCCTCCTGGCTCTGCAGTCAGGAGTCACTCCAGTGATGTTTATATAACTCCCATGGGATGCCCGGTTCGAACCCGGGTCCACCACATGCTAGGCGACTACCAGAGATGCTGGACTCCCACTCTGGCCACAACTTGCCTTCCTGACTCCTGCCCTCCCCTCCCCTGCAGATCCACTTCATTCCCCCTAATAAACCCTTGCTGGCCATCATTCACTTCCTCCATGGTCGGAGGTGCAAGGTCACAACCACTGCAAGGACGCAGGTGGATACTAACACCCCGCACTCCCCACTCCTAGCTCTTCTACCTGCACCCAAGACCTAGATTGCTCAGGGAGTCCACTCTCCTCTGACCAGTGCTTCTTGGGCCTCTCCCCACTGTTCCCCTGCCAGGGCCCTCAGGGCCCTGAGTCATGTCCCTCCCACCTTATCTCCCGGCCTCTTCTGTCCACTCCCCCCAATGCATCTTAACCACCTTCGTACTCCCTGATGCCTTCCCTGATGTGTTGTCCTCCCTGAGTTCCTCCTACCCAGGGCACAAAGACCTTTCTCCTGGCCACTCCAGGTAAGAACCCCCAACCTGCCCAGGATGAGGGTCCTTCTGATCCTTATCCCCACCCACCCTGAGTTCTTCCCCTCTTTCCTACTGGGTGATCTAAGCGCCATGGAGGGCAGGCCCAGGCCCTGTCCAGTGCCCACAGGACCTGGCACAGAGGGGCACCCCTATTCCTCTCCCGGCTCCCAAACGAACAGGGACCGGGAATGTGACACGCACAGTAGATGTCCAGGTGGACGGGGTCGCTGCGGGCTTCGCTGGTACTGTCCCACACCAGGCACTGGTAGGGCCCCGTGTCCGAGCGCCGGAGCTGGTAGATGGCCAAGGTGTGGTTGTCAGAGGACAGCACCAGGTGCTCGCTGAGCTGCAGGGGTTGGCCCCCCAGGAGCCGGCGGACATTCAGGTCCATGTGGTTCATCCTGCAGGTCAGGTTCACGGGCGGGCCAGTGTCCCTCTCCACCAGGAAGTCGCTGGAGACCAGGATGGACGGTGAGGTCAGGTACTCTGCAAACACGGAGCTTCAGGCTGGGGCTCAGGGGACCTCCTCTCCCCCCTCTCCTTTTCCGCCCTGACCTCCGGATTGGGAAGGAGTGAACTCACACAGCACCTGGATTTCCTGGGTGTCCATCTGGGTCAGCTGAGTGAAAAAGTTGCTGATTACACGTGTAGGTGCCACTGTGTTCTCTGGTGATGTGGGAGATGGAGAATGTGCTGGTGGTAAGCGGCTGTTCGACATTATAGGGGACAGTCCAAGTGTAATTTGGGGCCGGGTAGGACTGAATGTTCACAGAGAAGGTCATGTGGCAGGCTGGGGAAGCGGGAAGGAAACTGGGCACATTGGTGGAGGGCAGTGGGCTCTGGGGAAGGGATTGATATTGGAACAATAGAGGTCGAACACTAAATTCCAAGTATGCAGGTTTTTTTTTTTTCTTTTTGGGTCACACCTGGCAATGCAGAGGGGTTTCTCCTGGCTCTGTACTCAGGAATCACCACTGGCGATGTTCAGGGGACCATATGGGATGCTAGGAATCAAACCCAGGTCAGCTGCGTGCAAGGCAAACGCCCTACCTGCTGTGCTATTTCTCCAGCCCCTACAAGTATGTTTTGTAACTGGTGACTTATAAAAAGTAAAGAACAATTAAAAAGAAAAAGAAGACACAGCCTTGTCATAGTCCAGTAAAGGGCGCTGCTTGCCTTACACACAACCAACTTGGATTCTATCCCTGGCAGCCCACAGGGTCGCTTGAGCCACTAGAAGTGATCCCTGAGCTCAGAGCCAGGAGTAAGCCCTGAGTACTGCCAGGTCTCTCTCTCTCTCTCTCTCTTGCTCTCTCTCTCTCTCTCTCTCTCTCTCTCTCTCTCTCTCTCTCTCTCTCTCTCTCACACACACACACACACACACACACACACAAACACACACACACACAGCCCAGGGTTGGATATGGGCTGTGGGCTGTCAGGCGCTGGCCTTGTCTATTCCCATATTATCATCTGCACCTAGTTCAACCCCCAGCAACCTTTGGTCCCCTAAGCACCTCCAAGTGTAACCCCTGAGCACAGAGCCAGTAATAGACTATGAGCACTGGTAGGTGGGGTCCCCCAAAGTCCCACAAACAAAGCCTGCCCACCACAGCTCCTTCCCAACTGTAAAAAATTACAAAGATGTGCGCAATCGGGAGGGGGAGACGCAATGATGCGTCATGTTGTTCAGTTGTCCGTGGGCACTCGGGGTAGCTCTCTGTCGCATGTGCCACTTGCGTTCGGTGTTCTCGAGTCGCTGTGTATGGACCAGCCGCTGTGTATGGACCGGATCTGGACGGCTCCTCTTTGTGCTCTGCTTCTGTGTGTGCCGCTGTGCTCTCTTCTGTCTGTCTCTCTGTCTCTGTAGTCTCTCCTCTGGTCTCTTCCGACCTCTCTCTGTCTCTGCTTTGTGTCTTTTGCTTCTGTTTCTTCTCTCTCCCTTGTCTTCTTCTTCTGTCTCCCTTGTCTTCTTTTTCTGTCTCCCCCGTCTTCCCCACAGTCTTAGTTTATATAGCAAATTATATAGGGCGGTAACACAATGGTGGGTTTAACATTAATAAATCAACAAAGAAGGGTAAGACCATTTCTCTAGGAGATTAACAAAAGCTTATCTAAGGAGATTACTAGGAGATCCGTTCAAGGGTGGGGCTCAAACAAGGGTGTGTCCCTTTCTTCCTTCCTCAGCTAGTAATCCACTTAAATAGTTATAGTAAATTTACTTCTAATATTTCTAGCACTGTCATTCTATATGAGCACAGTAAGAGACTATCAGACTTAAAGTTTGATTCTTCCTGAGGACATTCACTATATATTCCAGACCACAGTTCTCAGGCCAGGTTAGTCTTCCTAACCCCAGCAGGGTCCTAGTCTCGTCATTACTTTTGGATCATGACAGCATTTGTCTATGACCATGCTCTCAACTTATAGTTGAGTATTGTGACTCTTTGGCCTGGCCCATTTCGATACCAGGATAGCTCACAGCTTTCCCTGGGTCCATTCCGTCCCTCATCGGGACCCTGCTTTTGGGGTACTAGGAACTAAGGGCAACTGAGTGGAAAAAGCAGATGCCCAGGAGTAAATATTATTGGAGTCAATCAGCTCCCAAGTTACAAAGCATAATATTAACTGTCTTCCTGTGTCCATACAGGAAGGACATTGCTTTAAGGTAAACTAAGTTCCCTGTGGCAAGGCTAAAAGGACAAACGCTGCCGTGTTATCCTACACCCAACCCAGGCAGGATTTTGCGTTCAGGGGGGAAAGGTTAAAGGAGTCCCGTTTGGGAGGTGGTAAGTAAGGGAGAGATTTCCAGGTGCCATTCAAATGGGGTCGAGAGAGGTGCAGGACTGAGGCTCCAGGATACAGTCTGATGGCTTCTCAAGCTGGAAGCCAGGCTGGAATGACCCAGGATATGGGGGCCAGCGGAGGGTGAGGCCTGATAGGAACTCACAGTTTACTGCAATGTTCTGGGGGTTGCTCTTCTGGGACTGACTCTCGTCTCGGGCTTCACACTTGTAGGTGCCAAAGTCTGTCCACTGCAGGGTGCTGAGGGTGAGGTTCCTGTCATTGTCCGACAGACTCATGTGCGCCCCCAGCACAAGGGAGCAGTCCTGGAAGAACCAATGGATGGTGACTTCGGTGTCCGGGGTCTCACACAGCAGAGTCAGTGGATTTTTGTGCTCCGTGACCGAGATTGAGCTGGCTGTGAGTGTTGGCTTGGTGAGCAGCATTGGGTGTGTGTGGGGGTGGGGGGGGGAGACAGAGGAGACGATGTAGACACACAAGGCATAGCCCTGGAGGTACCTGGAGAGGTGGGGGTGGATGAGAACCACCCAGAGCTCATTATCGGGGCCACTCATCTGGCAGCCCCTCTCTCAGCCCCACTCAGGGGATGCATCTCGGAATTCAGAGAATCAGGGATGAGCGTCAGCTGCAGGGGCCGGAGAGATGGTCCCAAGGGGTAGGTGCTTGATGTGCCCGTGAGCACTCCAGGTACCACACGATGTCCCCTTAGCCTAACCCTAGCACTGCCAGCCCTCTGTCCCCCGATCAAAACAATTTAACTGCAAAGGGACTGGAGCTGGTATTGGAGATGCCAACTGTGTACCCCATCTCCTTCTCAGTCACCTCCCACCCATGGCCGTGCAACCCCCTGGGCCCCAGGAGAATTGATCACACTGCGTCCAACAGCTATACCCTGTGGATTTCTGGGTACTTGCGGCATTGAGGATATGGATCTGAATGAGTTGTATCTTTCTGAGCCTGCTTCCTCGCGAATCTGGGATGTCTGAAGGTGGGGGGATCACAAGGTCCGAGCATCCTCCAGAGTGCAGAGCCAAAAGGACCCCTGAGCATTGTCGGATGTAATTCGCACCCCCAAATAAAAGCCAAAAAGGCCTGTCCGCCCCTGGCCGTGTCACCTGACTCCAGCCTCACCTGCAGGTTTCCTTAGAATGCTCTGTACCTAATCCCTGTCAGATTCACCAAGGTGGAGTCTGGATTTTCAAGGGACGGTATCTTCTTATCAGGCTTCCCACAGCTCTCCTTGTAAACTGGCATAGGTCCAGTCACTTCCCACACCCTCCCTAATCACCTTTCTTCTCAAAGTCAGACACTATATTCCACAGGTGTATTTGGTCTGTGACTTACCAGCCTTCACCACTTGTCCGCTTCCTTGGGGAATTTTCTGTTTGAGTTTTGGGGACACACCTGGTGGTGCTCAGGGCTTCCTCCTGGCTCTGCTATCAGAGATTAGTTTTGACAGCGCTTGGGATCATACAGGTTGTAGGAGGTTGAACGTGTATGAGCTACATACATGGCAAGTGCCTGACCCGCTGTATTGTCTCTCCAGCCCTGACTGTATCAGATTTGATTTGAATTTGAAAACCAATCTGCAAATTTAACATCTGTACAGTAGAGCCAAGCCATATCTCCATTCTGTCTTTTATTTCTCAGTGGGATTTTGAAGGTTTCTTTTTGTGTCTTTCAATATCTTACTAAACTAATATGCAGGTCTTTGGGGGGACATCTATTATGCATAAGTGTAAACCTTTTTGTATTTTATCTGCAAGCAGTATTGCTAATGGCGAAGAAAGGCTCTGATTTGTAGGCAATGTCATGGATTATGACAGCGTTATATGAGAGCATTTATTTTATGAAAGCGTATACAACTTAATGGGCAGGAGTGATAGTACAGCCGATAGGGCACTTTCCTTGCACATGGCCATCCCAGGTTCAACCTCAAGCACCCCATGTTGTCCCCTGAGCCCTGCCAGGTGTAATTCCATAGTGCAGAGCCAGGAGTTGCCCCTGAGCATCGCTGGGTGTGGCCCCCAATCCAATATATATATGTGTGTGTGTATGTGTGTGTGTGTATGTATGTATGTATGTGTGTGTGTGTTTGTGGTATATACCATTTGAAATTGACTACATACCAGTGAGATGATATAGCAGATAAGGCACTTGCCTTACATGCAGCTGACCCAAGCTCAATCCCAGATCCCACCTGTGGTTTCTCAGCCCTGCCAGGAGTGATCCCTGAGTGCAGAGCCAGGAGTAAGCCCTGAGCATACCAGGTGAGTGCTCCCAAAATTAAAAAAAAATTTTTAAATAAAATTGACGGACTGGAGAGATGGTTTCAGAGCTAGAGTGGATCATTTACATGTGGGATCCCCTGGGTAAATCCCCACTGGTGTAAAATCAATGAAAAAAAAAACTTGGGCTTGGTCTTTCGCCTGGTCTTTCCTTGTCTCTCTCACACAGGAGAGCAGTGTTTGCTTTCAGGAGTGCCTGAGGACAGGAAATCCAGAACCTGACTCCTGAGCACAGGAAACTTTCTAGAAGAAGGCCCAAGAAAGCCAGAGATTTTTCACAAACCCATGGGATCTAAATGCAGGGAAAGAGAGGTGTGGGGGGTTACTGATGACAAGACATTCTGTGTGTGTGTGGGGGGGATAGATGTTCCTGTGCCTTTGTTTCTCGCTCTGCTTCTTCAGCCCAAATTTTGGAGAACCCATTAGATGTGTCTATTCCTGGGGTTTGCAGGGGAGAGAAAATCTGTGGGCCTGAGTGGTACACATGCTGCATATTCCCTTGAAAGGCCCATTGTCATCCCTCCAGAGCCCCTAAGGACCAAGTTTTATGAGCTGTGTGAGATGCTGTGTTATGATGCCACTGATATACCAAGAGTAGCACACCACATTCCATGGGGTGTAAGGAGAAGACAACCAATCTTGATAATATATATATGTACACACACATATATACATATATATATATTAGCACACAAGACTCAAAACTCAAACAACATGTTCACTGTATCACTCTATCAGTTATCCCATTATTCATCGATTTGCTCGAGCAGATGCCAGTAACATCTCCATTTTCCCAGTCTGAGATTTTAGTAGTCTCTCATTACTCGTCCTTCTCAATGGTGCCATATTGGAGGCTCTTTCAGGGTCAGGGGAATGAGACCCGTTATTATTACTGTATTTGGCATATCGAATATGCCATGGGGAGCTTGCATGGCTCTGCTGTGCGGGCGGGATACTCTCATTAGCTTGCCGTGCTTTCTGAGAGGGACATAGAATGTATATAAGAGAATACAAGCAAGTATGTTAAAACCAAGCACGTGTGCTGCTTTAGGTACATCAGTGGGCTAGACTATAAGAGGTTGCGCTTCTGGGAGCTTTGTTTTATAGTCTCTGGATCTTGGCTGTTGATGGGAATACATGGCACCAGGGGAAGTTTGTGGGTGTGACTGCCAACCTACTTGAAAATGGGGGATCTGCGTGGAAGAGGCCCAGTCCCAATCCGAGCAGGCTTGGAGATCTCAGCCCCGGGTCCCGCATACCTTGGTTCCCCTGCCGGTTCCTTTGTGTGTGAGGCTCATCCAAGCATGTGGAGAGTAGCCTTGAGCATGACTGTGGCTGGGTTCTGGAGGTTTTAGGCTGCTGGGGATCTGCTCAGTGCAGGGAGGGAAATTCAACCCGCCCCCCTCTGAGGGGTCCCGGTGAAGACAACCTGGTGCTGGGGCAGGAGATTTTGCATCCAACAACATATAATGATTTCTAATAAAAGGGATTTATGGCTCTGAGATAAGATATAATAATTTTCACACACTTTCCTCCCAGGAAGACGTTTTGGATCATTTTTAATCAATCATTCATAAAAAACAATACAAAATAAATTATTTAGCATCTGCCCTTGGGGCAGACTTGGGCAGCAGCGGTGGTGGTAAAGTTGAAATAATGGTGGTGGGAATGTATAATGGTGGTGGGATTGATGTTGAAATATTGAATGCAATCAATCACTGTGAACAATTCACTGCTGCAGATATCAAGGCGAAACTGGCTCAATTGTGTGCGATGCATGAGCCTTATCCCATCCTGTCCCTCCAATGGCCTGAGTGCCTCATTACCTGAATGCCTCCACAAGTCTTATGACATTTCGACACAATGACAACAAATTACGGAGACAATGGAGAAAATCTGCAAGGGCACAGAGAGGATGGTCAGGGCCAGAGAGGACGGTCAGGGCCCATTGGCACAGGGACCCCAACAGAAAGAGGCCCCAGGTTCCTGCAAAGACTCAGAGGTCGAGGGCAAGTGATGGCACGACAGTGAGGACAGGTTCCATCCCCGGCATCCCATAGAGTCCCCTGATCACCGCCAGGAGTGACCTTGGAGTGCAGAGCCAGGGATAACACCTGAGCATTGTTGGGTGTGCCCCCAACCCTCGAAAAAACAAGAACCAGAGAGAGAGAAGCAGGGTGAGGCCCCAGTGCCCTTCCCAGCCCAGCAGGTGGTGCTCTCCTCCACGGGGGCATCTGTAGATATTAAGGGCTGGGCCACCACCCTGGCCATGCATGAAAGGCCCACACATGGGGGCCAGATTTCTCAGAACTAACCCAGCTTCATGAAGAACACTGGGTCCCTTTGTCTCCATTCCCAGCCTCCAGTGTATCCTGCTAAATATACAGAATGTTCTCCATCATGGCCATCATCCTGCTGCTGCTTCTCAGTCAAATCCAGCAAATTCACAGCCCTCAGAGACCGGGGACCAATGACAGAAGAATTTGTGGGGAAAGAATATGGCAGAGAAGTATTTGGGTTTGGCCTGGGGGCTACTCCTGGCCATTCTCAGGGACCAACTGGGCCTCTCTGGGGCTCTGTCTCCCCTGGGGCACAAATGAGTTCCAGACTAGCCACTGGACACAAGAGGGGAATCACTGGCCTTGCACATGACTGAACCTGGGCAAATCCCAGGCACTGTGTAGGGCCAGTGAGCATGGCCAGGGGTTACTCCTAAGCACAGGACCAGGAATAGCTGCTGAACACTGCTGGGTGTGTCTCAACAACAAAGAGAATAAAGAATAGGAGGATGGCCAGGGAGGGGCTGGATGCCCAGAGCAGAGACACAAATGGCATGGAGGGTCCTCCAGGAACATGCCTGACCCCCACACCCAGCCCCCAAGAGAAAAGCCTGGATAGTATTCCTGGGCTGTGGGGTGCAAGTTTGAGAGGCCCATGGCTCATTACCCACCTGACAGTGAGATCTGTCTCTGGGCTTCAGGGGTGCTGGTGGGCTCCGGGTTATCTAGAGAGTGAGAGTAAAAGAGAGTCATGGGCTGGAGTTAGGGGTGACAGGAGGGAAGGGAGGTATTTCCCACTCATGCCCTGGCCAAGTGAAGAGGTGACAAAAATCTTCCTTCCTCCCCCACGACCTCCCATCACTTCTCCAACAAACTTGACCTAGGACTGTTCTGGAAGTCTGGTTCTGCATTAGTCAGGACTGGTGGTGTGGAAAGGAGAGAATTCTAGAATTAAGTGCCCAGGGGCTAGAGCCATAGCACAGTGGGGAGGGCACTTGTCTTGTATGCAGCCCACCCAGATTTGATCCCCGGCATCCCATAGGGTCCACCAGGAGTAATTCCTGAGTGCAGAGTCAGGAGTGACTCCTGAGAACCACTGGGTATGACGTCAAAAAAAATGAAGGAAGATTAAGAAAAATAAAATTAGGTGCCAAATCATGCCAGTGGATCCCCTGGCTGGAACCTGTGTCTATTCATTTTGGGGGGCCTGGGGTCACACCCAGCAGTGCTTGGGGGACCCGAGATGATACCAGCAATTGAACTGGGGTGGTGGCAGCATGCAGCAAGTGCCCAAAGCCCAGAACTATCTCTCTGGGCCTGAGTCTGTCCTCATCCTCCTGGCCTTGGTTTTCCTCACTGCAGTCCTGAGCTGGCCTGGACCGTCCTGCCGTTTCCTGTTCTTCCAAGATTTACGGTGGAGCTGACAAAGGTATTTTTCTCTCTGCCTTTCCCCAGACTAGGGAGGTCCATGGTTGGGATTGGAGTCCGAGGGGAGGAGGATTGGGCCGGAATTCCTTCGACAGCCACCAGCAGGTGACTTTCCTGAGCTGGTTGTGAGGAAGAGGACAGAGTCCTTTGCCCCATGATGGAAGTTGATCACTCACCCCACCCACCCATTTTTCTGGTGGGGAGCCCTAGGCTGGGAGGGAACAGAGCATGTCCATGATGGGGGGAGGGTCACCGGTGGGAGTAGATGCAGGGGTACCAGACGGTGCTTCCAGTGGCAACCACATGTCACTTACTTGAACCCATTGAACCGGACACTGAGTTGATCTCCTCTGGAATGCTGGGTGGACTCTCTGTTGTTTTTCTGAAGGTCCAAGAAGCCCAAAGTTCTCACTCTTCTGCTGTATGGCACCCGCCCAGCCCCACCAGCCACTCTGCAGCAATGTCCCCAACCCACTGAGTCCCCCTGGGAGCCAAAGTACATGACACTGCTGCCTGGTGGCCCCACCCCACCCCACAGCAAGGACTCCCCACCCCCACCCGAATTCCCAGCTTTACCTTCGGAAGCAGAAGAAGTACAGCAGGCCCAGGGCAATGGCAATGGCGGCCACAACCCCCAGGACGATGCCAGCAATGGCCCCAGCAGACAGGGCCGGGGAGGGACCTGGGCAGAGACGGAGCAGCACATACCCCAGTGGGCACCCCTCATCCCTGCCCACCGTTCCCCGATGCCCCCGAGCCCCCTCTCCACTCTCTGGCTTTGTCTCCTTTGTCCCTGTCTCCAGGCCCCGAGGCAGCTGTCGGAGTAACTGCAGGGGCCTCCACAGGCCAGAGAGATCAGACAGAGTGCTGGTCCAGGTGCTGGTCCTTTCCCAAGAGGAAGGCGCTTGACATGCCCTTGGGCATTCTGGGCACCACAGATGTCCCCTTAGCCTAACCCTGAGCATTGCCAGTCCTCCACAGCCCCCATCAAAAAAAATTAGTTGCAAAGAGACTGGAGCTGGTTTGCAGGTGCCAGCTGTGCATCTCACCTCCTTCTCAGTCACCTCCACCCATGGCCATGCAGCCCCTTGAACCAGGGAGAACTGATCACACTGGGTCCATCAGCCATACCCTGTGGATTTCTGGGTACTTGAGGCATTGGGGATACGGATCCGAACAAGTCATATCTTTCCGAGCCTGCTTCCTCGCGAATCTGGGGTGACTGGAGGTGGGGGGATCCCAAGGTCCGGGCATCCTCCTCCTCACTTCGGGTGACGGTGAGCGGGCCGGCTTCTGGGGTGTCCTGAGCAGCAGTGGGCAGGCCACAGGCAATGAGAAGGGAGGCTGCTTGGGAGAGAATCGACAGTTGGGGTTCAGAGGGCTGGGTGCACTGAAGGGGGTCTGTGTTGTGAATATCATCCCCGACCCTGCCCGGCCTAACTCTGAGCCTCAGTTTCCCCAGATATCACGTGAGCATAACGTTACCCGCAGCCTAGGGTTGTTGGGGAGAGTTCATGGGCACGCCTACCTGACTCTTCTCACTCACTTGCACAGCCACCCAAGCCCACACAGAGGCCAACAGGCTCAGAAAGATAATGTCACTTGGCAAAGCCTGGGCAGAAGCTTCTGGAACCCAGCCTGCAGAAGTCTATTTGTCTCTCAGCAACACGTTTTGTTTTGGGGGCTCACCGGCAATGCTCAGAGATTAAGAATCACTTCTGGAGATGCTCAGGGGACACTATAGGATGCCGCGGATCAAACACGGGTAGGCTGCCTGCAGAGCAAATGCCCTCCCCGCTGTATTATGGCTCTTGGTTTCTTCAACTCTCCTGAGAGAAGCTGTCCTTTGACCCTTTGGGTTCTTCTTCATTTTATTTCCTTCCTCAATCTCTTCACTCTTCCTCGCCTTGAATTTGACCTCTTGGCACAGTCTTGAAGCCACAAGGGTGTGTGGCCATGGATGCCCCATGTCCACAGGCACTGAGCTGCATGCCCGTATGCATCCCGTTAGACCAGAGAACATGCCCCCCACCCCCACTCCCCACCCACCACCTCCACTTCCTAGATACCACCCCACCTCTGAGTCAATGTTTTCAGGCTGGAGCTGGGCTGTCTGGAGCAAACACGGGCTCAGGTGCCTGCCTGGGCGCCATTGCCGAGTTGTCGGGTGAGCCTTCGAGAATCGGGGACATGGCGCATCAGGCTATTCGGAGGATCCCTGAGGCCTGCAGAGCCAACCAGGTTGTGGTCATCAGGAAGATGACCACATCTCTGTCTTCTATCAAGTAGGGCTGAGGCTTTGAGCCCAAAGCTGACCTCAAGGTGAGATTTGAATCCTGAGACAGGCGCCAAATGATCCCCGGCACCCACTTTGGTCACTTTCCCAGAGAGTCCTGCTCCCATGCCACCATCTGACCTGCCAGACAAGCTCAAGAGCCCCCTATACTGCCCTGAGGGCCCTGCAGCACCGTTCTTCCCTCACCATCCTCCCCTTCATACACACACAAATACACACACTCATATTTACACACTCACATAGACATACTCACATGCACCCTTGCGCTCACACGTGCACTCACACACATTCACATACATAGAAACACACTCTATCTCACAACACACTCACACACTCAGACATATTGTCATACACACAGTCACATTCACAAACATATTTACACACTCCCATGCACACACACATACACTCATACACCCACACCTACAATCCCACACACTCTCATACACACATTCACATACACACACTCACATGCACACATTCTTTGACATACTTTCACACATACACTTATACATACACACATTCACACTCTCACACATACTTGTACTCACACACACATATTCACACACATTTACAGTCACACACACACCTCTACAGTCATTCCATTGGAAGTGGGCCGGGTACTCACCCAAGAGCAGGAATCCCAGCCTGGAGAGCCCCATGGGTGGGAGCCCTAATGTCTGGGTGCTCAGCCGTCTCCTGCCTGCACGCAGAGATGACGCGCACTGCGGTCCCCTCTCTCCTGGCATGTGGTGAGCGTCCAGACCGGAGCACAGAGGCTCCACACTGCAGGAGGTGTAGGGACACTGACTCCACTGCTGCCCTCTCCCAAGTCTCCCCTTTATTCTCTGCCCCACCCCGGAGCAGGAACCTCGAAGGGGCTTCCCCAAGGAGGAGGAAAGAGCAAGCACTTGCCCTTTGATCATGGGTGCCCTTGAAGGTTTTGCCTGTGTGGGCTAGTCCAGGGAGAGATGAAAGAGAGGCTCAGGAATGGTGGGGCAGCAGGAACCCAATTCTGCTTGCTAGGGGGAGAGCAGCAAGAACAGGACTGGAGGTTCATCCTTGATTTAATTCTAATTTTTGTTTAATTTAATTTATTTATTGACTTTTTTACTTCTTGGGCCACACCAGCGATGCTCAGGGTTTACTCCTGGCTCTGCACTCAGGGATCACTCCTGGTGGTGCTCTGAAGATCATCTGGTGTGCCAGGGATCAAACCTGGGTTGGCCACATTCAAGGCAAGAGCCCTCCCCTCTGTGGCATAAGGGCGCTCTGAAACCTTATGTCTATTGGTATAAAAATTGGACTTTGGGGGCACTCCTGGTTGTGCTCAGGGTTTGCTTCTGGCTCTGTGCTCAGGGATCACTGCTGACAGTGCTCGGGGAAACTTATGTTGTGGGGGGGATTTGAAGCAGGGTAGGTCATATGCAAAAAAATGCCTGAAGCGCTGTTCGATGGCTCCCATGCCCACAGGAGCCTTTAGAGGAGGCACGAGCACTGCCGCATTTGACAGGGGAGTGAACTGAGCAGATCAGAGAGGTTGAGTGACTTATCTCAGGTCACAGAGATAACTGAGCTAACACAGAATTACCTGGGTGGGGGTCAGGGCTGGGGCCTGACCCAGTGGCCCTCTGAGCCTGAGAGTGTGAGTTGATTTCTGGTGCTGCCCACATGCACAGAGCATCACCCCAAACTTCTGTGGTTTGGGTCTCCCAACCCCTGGGCAATGACAGAGTGCAGAGCCTCGGTTCTCAGCCCTGTGTGTGTGAGAGCACTGCAGATGGAGCCCCCGGCTGTGAGCACTGGGGCTGTGAGCACCACAATGTAAAAGGCACCAAGGCCAAGAAATAACACAGTAGGGTGGCGCTTGTCTCACCTGCAGCCAACACACCCAACACAGGTTTCACCCCTGGCACCGCGAGGGTCCCCTGAGTCCCAGCAGGAGGGACTCTAGAGCAGAGAGCAGGAGTCAGCCCTGAGCACCATGAAGTGACTCACACACACACACATCACCATCCCTGGGGAGCTCTGAGGCCAGTGGGGGTCATCACAGTCAAGAATAGTGCACAGTCTGCTATGGTGACCCCAACAAAGAGAAATCAGGGTCGGAGCATTAGGACAGTGGGGAGGGCATTTGCCTTACATGCACCAACCCAGGCTTGGTCCCTAATGCCCTATATGGCCCCCCAAGCCTGCTAGGAGTAATCCCTGAGCACAAGCAGGAGTCAGGCCTGAGCACCATGGTGTGCCCTCCTTCCACCCACTCCAAGAAAAGTGATCATTGAAGGGGCGCATCATCACTCAGCAGAGAAAACTCCCTCCTGGCATCTCACAAGACAAGAGGTGAGTGTCTGTTTGGTGTGCATGTTCCCGGGAGTGCAGGTTGGGGTTGGAGGACTCGAACCCCGAGAAGTGCCTCCCTGCCCTGCTTTGAGCCCCTCCCCTGTGACCAGGGCCCAGGGGACCAGCTGGGTGTTTAAGTGCCCCCACAAATGCTCCCGGAGATGGTGAAAATCCCGGCCACCCCAGGCATCTAACCCACAGGATGCTGTGCCAGGGCCTGGCTGCTGGCCAGGGAGAGGCTGGCCCAGATGCTCTGGTTTACAGCTGTCCCTTATCGCTCCATCCTTGGCCAGTTTCTGGCAGAGGACGGGTGCCCTTTTCTCCTCCCAGTGACCTCGGGAGATCATATGGTAAACGTAATACCCAGCATAAATGGAAAATCTGAGGTAGAGAAGGGCACAGGCTTCCCAACTGGATGGGATCTGATGTACAAGGAGGAAGTCGGCTCCCCAAATCCCTGCTCACGCCCTCCTGCTCCAGCTGGAGCTTGTGGGAGCCTTGGCGGCTCCGTACCCACCTTCCTTCCATCTGCCGCTCCATCACCCACTCATCTCCCCTGACAGCTCTGCTGGTGCCACTGCCTGGTGGGGGATACCTAAGGCCTAGGACAGCACTTAGCATACGCAGATGCCTCCTGTGTCCGTCACTCACACATGGGTGGGAGTGCAGGGTGCATGAGGCCATGTCACTTGCCAGCACACAGTGTCCCATGAGGAACCTGGAATCAGGAGCAGGAGCCATGTCAAGGCAAAGCTCATGTTCTGTTTTGGTTACCACTTGGTTACCCCGCTCTCTCTCCCCACAGCCCCGCCTTTTTTGTGGTTGTTGCAGTACTCTGTTTTACAATACTGTTATGAGGGGCCCAAGGGGTAGGATAGGGGTATAGTTACAAATCTTTCATATTTGAGTTTTAGTCATACAATGATAGAAAACCCATCTCTCCACCAGTGCACATTCTCCACCACCAATGTCCCCAGTATTATCCTCCTCCTCTTTCGATCCCTCCCCCTGCATCTATGGCAGATAACTTCCCCCAAACTCTCTCTCTACTTTTGGGCATTATGGTTTGCAATATAGCTACAGAGAGGCTATCACGTTTGATCCTTTATCTACTTTCAGCACATATCACCTCAGCATCCCATATGGTTCCCCAAGCATCACCAGAAATAATTCCTGAATGTAGAGCCAGAAGTAATATCTGAGCATCACTGGGTGTGAACCCCCCAAAACAAACAAACAAACAAACAAACAAACAAAACTGGATTGGCGATGTGCAAGGCAAACGCCTTACCCATTATACTCTCTCCAGTCCCAGAGAAACAATTGCTTACATAAGAAAATAGGGAAAGAGTAATTCCCAAAAGACCTCACTGACAACTGATCTGTCAACCAGAAAGAAATGTACAACTTTATAAGAGGCTATTTCTGGAACAATAGTTTATCTGGCAGGGTGCTTGCCTTTTACTTGGCTGACTTGGGTTCTATCCTCAGCACCAATGTTGTCCACTGAGCACCACCAGGAGTAATTCCTGAGTGCAGAACAAGGAGTAAATCCAAAGTGTCGATAGGGGGGGAATGACTCCCCCTCCAAAAAAATACACCTAAAACTAAAAATCATATGCAGCAAAAGCAGAACTGAAACATCCATGTTCTTGCATGGACAGTTAAAAAAAGGGCAAACAATAACATTAATTAGCTAAACCACAATGGGAAAAGATGAGTTTTCAAAGACGCTTACATGGGTTAATTCTTTGAGATGATAGTACTATTTAAAATATGCACTTGGGGGTATGGTGCTGCTAGCAGGACAACTTGTGCTTGTGGGGCGAGTGTGTTAGCAATCTGATGGTGCCATTAGACTTCCTGATACCCCCAAATTGCCGTTGTGACTTTGGCTGGATCCCAACCACTTGGGTCCAAGTTTATAAAGAAATTAAAAGGCCAAAAGTCAGCTATGTGGGAACCACACCTACAAACCACCTTTGGCTCAGCTATACAAGCTCATTTACTGACCTTATTTACTGACCTTATTTCAGAGACCCATAAATGTTGAAATTGTTCCAAAACCACAGTTAAGGCCAGTAACGCATAAGTCAATAGTTTATTTCTCTGGGAAAGATGGAAACAAGGGGCATGATATAGACACACACAAAAGAATCTCTGAACAGAGCAGCTCTCTGCAGAGATGCCTCTGGACTGTAAGGCAGGTCGACTTTACCAGGGTGCCTCAGACGGGGGTAGGCATTGTCCCTCCACCTGCCCCCTAAGAACCATAAGATCCCCAGTGGTTGCCAACTTCCAGAACCCAGTGAGAAATGTAAGCACGCGGGTTCAGTGGTGGTAAATTTCAGGCCTCAAGGGATAGGAGATGGGCCCGTCCTTCTCATACCCTCCTCCCCATGGGACCCTGGAGGTGACGCCCACAAACTATCTCCATCTGCTACTCAAGCTCCTTAATGGCCATGATTCAGAGACACACGAAGGAATCTTGGAACCGAGCAGCTCACTTCAGAGATTTCTCCAGACCCTAATTATCTAAAATTTTAGAATTCCAGGAGAGAGCGGCTGTGAGATCTTATGCTATTAATAACAGGCAATACAAAAGAGAGTATAGGGGAGATTGTCTGCCATAGAAGCAGGGGGAGGGGTGGGATGGGGAGATACTGGGGACCTTGGTGGTTGGAGATGTGGTGGAGGGTTGATCATTGTGTGACTGAAAGTCAACAGGAAAGCTTTATAACTGTATCTCATGGGAATAAAGCACTGTAGCACTGTCATTGTAGCACTGTTATCCCATTGTTCGTGGATTTGCTCAAGCAGCAACAGTAACGTCTCCATTGTGAGACTTCTTACTGTTTTTGGCATATCGAATACGCCACAGGCATCTTGCTAGGCTCTGCCATGCGGGCAGGATACTCTCGGTAGCTTGCTGGGCTCTCCAAGAGGGACAGAGGAATCAAACCTGGGCTGGCCACGTGCAAGGCAAATGTCCTACTTGCTGTGCTATTGCTCCAGTCAATGGGGATAAAAATAAAATAAAAATACTAATAAAATGAAAAACATTCTGAATAAAAAAAAGTAATGTGGAGTTCATGCCCTATTCAATCAGCTTAATCAATGGCTGAATAAATAGCAGTACTCCTACATTATAAAAAAATAAAAAAATAAAGATTCACTGACCAAGAAAAAAAAAAGTACTGGGACCAAAGCAATAGTACAGCGACTAGAGTTTGATCCCTACCATGCTATATGGTCCTCAGCACTGCCAGGAGTTATTCCTGAGTGCAGAGACAGAATCACTGGTGTGACCCTGACCCCCAAATAAAAGTCAAATTGGCCTGGCTGTCCCTGGCTGTGTCACTTGGCTCAGCCTCACTTGTAGGTTTCCAGCTGTGTCTTTAGCAAGCTCTGAGCCTAATTTCTGTCAGACTCGCCCTCCTGTCAGATTCGCCCTCCAAGGACTTTCAAGCTGGAATCTGAACTTTACAAGGATGGTACCTCCTTATCAGGCTTCCCCCCACTCCCCTTGTAAACTGGCAAACAGCCCAGCCACTCCCCACACCCTCCCTGATCACCTTTCTTCTTGCAGTCAGACACTATATTCCACAAGTGCATTTGGTCTATAACTTACCAGCCTTCACCACTTGTCAGTTTCCATGGGGAATTTTTTGTCTGTGTTTTGGGGGCACACCTGGTGGTGCTCAGGGCTTCCTCCTGCCTCTGCTGTCAGGGATCACTTCTGACAGCGCTTGGGGATCATACAGGTTGCGTTGTGTTGAACTTGCATCAGCCACATACATGGCAAATGCCTGACCCACTGTATTTTCTCTCCAGCCCTCACTGTATCAGTTTTGATTTGAATCTGAAAATCAATCTGCAAATTGAACATCTGTACAGTAGAGCCAAGCCACATGTTTATTTCTCAATAGGATTTTGAAGGTTTCTTCTTGTTTTTTTGATATCTTACTAAATTAATTTGCAATACTTTGGGGCATCTCTTATGAATGAGTGTAAACCTTTTATGCCTTATCTGACAACAGTATTGCTAATGCTAGGATAGGCACTGATGTGTAGGCAATGTCATGGAGCATGGCAGTAGTATAGGGGTTAAGGCACTTGCCTGGCATGTGGCTGACCCAGGAGTAATCCTGCACCCCTAAGCACAGAGTAACCCTTGAGCAGAGAGAATGGAGGCATCGCAGAAAAACTGCTGGGCGTGGTCCATAATTAAGCAAGATTAATTCCTAGAATCAGTCGCAGATCTGCCCTTTTGATCAAGGTTAAGTTATGCAATATTTTAGGGTTTCTAGTTCATCATCTAGAAAATAAAAATAACAGTGTGATCTCTGAAGAATTGCTTTGAGGATGGAATTAGATACATGCATATGCATATCTATGACCTTAGAACAGTGCCTAATAAGAATGTTACATGAATGTTACTTCCTGCTTTCCAAACTACCTGTGATGTTAATTTCTTTTTAAAAAAATCTCATTCTCTTGGGTCTTGTTCTCTGTTTGATTTTTATTATATGAGAGCATTATAAAAGAGCTTTTATTATATGAGAGCATATACCACTTAATGGGCAGGAGTGACGATAGTACAGCAGATAGGGGACTTTCCTTGCACGGGGCCAACCGAGGTTCTGTTCCGAGCATCCCATATTGTCCTCTGATCCCTCCCAGGTGTAATTCCTGATTGCAGAGCCAGGAGTTACCCCTGAGCATAACTGGGTGTGGCCCCCAAACCAATATGTGTGTGTGTGTGTGTGTGTGTGTGTGTGTGTGTGTGTGTGTGTGTGTGTGTGTAGTATATACCACTTGAAATTTATTAGGGGCCAGTGAGATGAAACAGCAGATAAGGCACTTGCCTTGCATGCAACTGAACCAAGCCCAATCCCAGATACCACATGTGTTTTCCAGCCCTGCTAGGAGTGGTCCTTGAGTTTAGAGCCAGATGTAAGCTCTGAGCACCACCATGTGTGCCCCCAAAATTAAATAAAAATTTTAGGGCTAGGGTGGATCCTTTGCATGTGGGATCCTTGGGTCAATCCCCACTGGTGTAAAATCAATGAGAAAAAAAAGCACTTGACTTTTTGCCTGGTATTTCCTTGTCTTTCTCACACAGGAGAGCAGTGTTTGCTTTCAGGAGTGCTGAGGGCAGGAAATCCAGAACCCCAACTCCTGAGGCACAGGAATCTTTCTAGAAAAAGGCTGAAGGAAGCCAGAGATTTTTCACAAACCCATGGGCTCTAAATGCAGGGAGATGGCGGGGTTGGGGGGAGGATAGATGTTCCTGTGCCTTTGCTTCTTGCTCTGCTTCTTCAGCCCATGGGAGGGAGAACCCATTGGGTGTGTCCATTCCTGGGGTCTGTAGGGAGAGAAACTCTGTGGGTCTGAGTGGTGCACATGCTACATATTTCCAATAAAGGCCCATTGTCATCCCTCCAGAGGCCCTAGGTACCCAGTTTTATGAGCTGTGTGAGATGTTGTGTTATGATGCCACTGACGTGCCAAGATTTGCACACCACATTTGATGGGGTGTAAGGAGAAGACAATCAACCTTGATTAAAATATATATATATATAATATGTACACACATATATCTTAGCACGCAAGACTCAAAACTCTAACATGATTATGATCTCTAATACAGGGTCTTAATGGCTCTGAGATGAGATACAACAGTTTTCACACACTCTCCTCTCACTAAACCTTTTTGGATCATTTTTAATCCATCATTTATAACAAGCAATATAAAATAATTTATTTAGCATCTGCCTTTGGGAAAGGGTTGGGTGGTTTTGCTAGGAATGTGTAGTAGTGGTGGGATTGATGTTGAAATATGGAAAGTAATCAATTACTGTGAACTACTCTTTAAAAATAAAATTATAGTGGGGTGTTTGCCTTGCACGAGGTCGACCTGGGATCGATTCCCAGCATCCTTTATAGTCCCCTGAGCACTGTCAGGCGTAATTCCTGAGCGCATGAGTAACCCAGGAGTAACCCCTGTGTATCATTGGGTGTGACCCAAAAAGCAAAAAATAATATTATATAGATAGATAGAGAGAAAGAGAGCGATAAGAGATGCAGTATCTGCAGACTTCTGGCATCCAGTTCTGGTGGACCAATGCGCAACTAGCTCTGGCTACAGTCTCCAGGCTGCTGGCCTTGGAAACCTGACCCTGTCCTCTGATACTGCTTTTTTCTTTCCTGTTTTTTTTTTTTTTAAAGCCAACTAGTTACCTGTTAGTTCTTTAATTACAAAGCTATACTGTGGACTGGAAGAGAGAGGGAGAAAAAGCTTCACATTCCTGGGACCTTCCCACATCACTTTTATCCTCTCCTCAACACTTCCAAATTATCAGCGATCAGGGGCTGGAGAGCACCGTGGGTAAGAGATTTGCGTGATACACAGCAAACCCAGGTTTGATACCTAGTCCCGGAACATTTGCTGATGTTGGAATTCTCTGATTTCTATGGAGTAAATTCGTATATTCCTCTCGCAAATGCCATTCTGTTAAGGAGAGAATTGGTGTTTGACATTTTCTGGGTGAGTTTCTTGGTCAGCTTGCTCTAAAGCCCTCGGTTTAAACTGGCTGTCACTCTTCTTCCCCCACCCTTGGAAAATCCAAAGATCTTTCTCCTTTCTTAACTTCACTTCAGACACTGCTTGGGTCCCAGAGAGGCCCATGGAAGGCATATTTGGTTTTGTTTGTTTGTTTAGTTTAGGGGCCACACTTGGTGATGCTCAGAGGCCTACTCCTAGCTCTGCGCTCAGAAATGACTTTCAGTGATGCTCGGGGTTGGGGGTGGGGGGTAAGATCATATGGGGTGCTAGGGATCGAATCCAGGGCCGTGTGGAAGGCAAGTGGCTTCCCTACTGTACTGTTGCTTCCACCTTCCTGTATCTATTGAGACGGGCAGGGTGACCCCCTCAATGTCTCAGTCTCCCTGGTAATAAGCAAAAGCCTCTCCCAGAGCTCAGGCCTGGGAGCAAGGAGAGGCCATTTGGGATGTGAGATTTCCAGGAAGAGCTTTTTTGCTCTGCTGGTGGAAAAGGGAATGACGAAGCTCCTTTCCTGTGACTGGGGCAAAGAGACTGAGCTGCTAAGTTTATGTCAGTTCACAAGTTCTTTAGGCAATGAAGCTGTTTTGGCGGTGCTCAGGGTTTAACCTGGCTCTCTGCTCAGCGATCACTCCTGGTGGGCTCAGGGGCTCCTGTGGGGGTCCCGAATCCAGGTCGGCCACATATAAAGCCAACACCTTACCCACTATTATTGCTCCATGCCCTTAAAAACTTCTTTTAAAAGGAGAGAATGAGAGAAAATGGAGTGGAATGGATGAGAGCCCAAGGGAAGAGAAACAGAAAAAAGACAGTGGAAACCAAGAAAAGAAGCGAAACAATGAAATAAGAAGGAAGGAAGGAAGGAAGGAAGGAAGGAAGGAAGGAAGGAAGGAAGGAAGGAAGGAAGGAAGGAAGGAAGGAAGGAAGGGGACAGAATGGGGAGGCAACAATAGAAATGGAAGGGAACAAAGAACAAATGAATTGCAAAGGAGGACCCAGAATGCAGAGGAATGGAATTAAAGTTTGATGACACAAAAATGAAGGCTTCTGACTGCCCAGACCAAGAACCCGATAGCGGCAGCACATGAACGGCTCCTCCGCTTCTAAAACACAATGATCCCAAGGCCTATTGACTTCTTTCGGCACCCAGCAGCTTATTGCAGAAATGCCTCTAGACTGTGAACTAAGCGACAGCCCCATGCCATCCCGGGAGGGGAAAGGTTTTTCTCCCTCCACCTTTGCTTTCCCAGCGGTGTGGTGACCGCCATCTTATGGAGCCCACTAAGCGGAGGTACAAGTTTGCAGTGATGTGACTTCTGGCATAAATTTCTCTGGACTTAATTACTAAAATACCAGTAATCCAAAAGTCCTCATATGCTCTTCATTCTCAGTAATGGAAAACAAATTATTAAATGATGCCTTTCGGCAGGTCTGATTTTGGGAGGCAAATTTCAATTAACAATAGTGAGTTTTCTGCTGAAATATTGAATGTAATAAAAGTAAAGAGAGAATAAAGTAAAAAACATCAGCCACACAGCAGGGGGGTGGAGGTGGGATGGGGTGGGAGGTATACTGGGTTTTTTTTGTGGTGGAACTTGTGCACTGGTGAAGGGATGGGTGTTTGATCAATGTATGACTGAGATTTAAACCTGAAAGCTTTGTAACTTTTCACATGGTGATTCAATAAAAAAAAAAAAATGAAGACTCTGAGGACAGCTCAGAGGAATGAATGACATGGTGGGGAATTAAGGGTGAGCGGGAATAAATCTGATGTGTGGGTGGAAAGAGAGAAAATAGGATGAGAAGGAAAGTCACGGGAAGGAGATAAAAGGAGGGAGCATACAGGAGTCAAAGAAGAGAAGGTAGTGGAATGGGGCAAAAAAAAAGAGTGGTAGGGCCTTGAGTCCACGGAGATAGACCTCCATGAGTTGTTAAAGAAAGAGCTGTGCCACCAAGGTGCTGTGTCATGGGAGGCTTCTGGGGCTGGGGTGTTTTGCTTCCATGCCACCCACTATAACCGTGGGAATAAAGGGACAAGTTGGGGTCGAGTTCAGTGAGCAGATAGAAGGCGGCAGGAGAAGCAGGGGCAGGATCGGTGGCTCGGGGAGCAAAGGCGCGGCCTGGGGAGGAGAAGCAAGAGTGGACCAGAGAGGAGAGGGAGGGGTGCGTGGGGCAGAGCTGAGGACACTTGATATGAAATCCTCTTAATTTCTCCTAATTTGCAACAACAGCTTAGGAAACCCTCAGACAAGGACTTAATGTCCCAGGGTGAGCTACAAGAATTTTCACAAATTTTCTTCTATAAAAATTATTTTTGACCATTCTATAAGCTATTTAGTGGTAACAAACAATATACAATAAATTATTGTGAGGGGCCTGAGCAATAGCACAGCAGGGAGGGCATCTGCCTTGACATTGGCTGACCCAGGTTCGATCCCTAGCATCCTATATGGTCCCGCCAAGCACTGTCAGGAGTAATTTCTGAGTGCAGAGCCAGTAGTAACCTCTGAGCAATTAAGTAAGTAAATAAATAAATTATTGTCAGCCTGCTCTGGCACAGGCTTGAAGGGTGGTTGGTAAAATGGAGACAATAGTGGAGGGAATGTAACAGTGGTGGTGGGATTGGGGCTGGAATATTGAATGTCTGAAACAAATCATCACAAACAACTTTGTAGCCAGCGTGTTTACATAACTAAAGTGGGGAGGGGAACAAAACCAAGACTTGGATTTCAGTCACGTACCTCATGATCTATCCACTGGTTTTCTAGAACTTCGTGGTGATAATGACACCCCGAGTTTGGTTCAGGCTGATTCCCCTGCAAAGAGAGAGAGAGAGATGTTATTGAGGTTCTCGTTCATCTTGTGTTTTATGTTTGGGGGTTTTGAGGCCACATCCTGGCGCTGTGCTCAGGGGTCACTTCTGGTGGTGCTCAGGGAGCCCCCTGGTGCCGAGGATTGAAGTGGGGTCAGCCGTGAGCAAAGCAAGTGCCCTGGCCCCATTACTGTGGCTTCCAGGAGGTCAGTTTGGGTCAGTCGATACAGATGCCTTAGAAATATGATGTCGGAGAAGAGACAAATCTCACTCTTCAGAAACTCAGAGAGGAAGAGTTCGCCCAGGTTCTTGCAAGGGTCAGAAGTGGAAGTAGGGCTGAGGCCCAGGGCTTTGCCCTTCACCCGGGGTAACACTGTCCTCCCACCTGGCTGGCCCTGCACCCTTGACACTAAAATGGGCCCCAGCCCTTGCACTCCATGACCAGCCCAGGATTCAGAGGCCAATCAGAGCAGGAACCAGAGTCCTTAGGTCTAATCCAGGTCCCCGTGGTGTCCAGAGTCCTGTTGTTCCTGTCCAGCCCTCCAGGACCTCAGAGAGATTTTGAGAACTGGTGTCTTGGCTCTAAATGTGTCCAAGTGTTTTGCAACTTTGCCCTGTTATTTTCCCCTGGAAACTGAGAAGGACTCCCTAGGGTTCGAAATAGACCTGAATTAACAATGTCTGAGAAACAGCACAGAGGGCAGTGGTTTTGCCTTGCATGTGTCCTACCTGAGTCCAATCCCCTGAACTGCACTGCTCCTCATCCCCCAAGGCCATTCAGGAATGATCCCTGAATACACAGCCAAGTGTCAGTTCTCAGCACTACTGGGTATGACCCCAAAACCAAGCAAACAAATATTAAATTTTCTGTTGTCTTTCTTCTGCGTCTTCTCAGTCAAATTCAGCCAATCACCTCCTTCATAGACCCATGACTGTTGCAGAAGTTATCAGGGGGCCACTCTAAATATGTTCAGGAATCACCTGAGCTTCCCCCAGGACTCAGTGGGAAATCCAGACTGGCCATGGTCATGCTAGAGAGAGAGAGAGAGAGAGAGAGAGAGAGAGAGAGAGAGAGAGAGAGAGAGAGAGAGAGAGAAGGACAGGTGGCTGGCAGAGAGGGGCTGGAGATACCCAGACTGCCAGGGGAGATGCAGAGACCCAAGTGGCACTGAGCATCCTCCAGGGAACATTCCTGACCCCAGCCCCTAAGTGGAAGGACCCAAACAATCCTTCAGGTCCGTGGGGGTCATAGAGGGATAAGGAGGTTCTCTATGGAACATCACCCCCTTGAATCTGTCTGTGGGGTTGGCTGTATTTGGACAAGGCCCGGCCTGTCCAGAGAAATGACTCCATCTTGAGTCAAGCCGGCAGCTAGAAAGAAGGTTGAGGGAGAAGAGTGGGAGGAATGTGTTTTGGGGAGCAGCTGCGTGTATGGGGAGGGAAAGAATGAGGTGAATGAGGGGGCGGAGCAACAGTCTAAAGCCAAGACACTTTCCCTGCATGTGACCCACCCAGGCTCAATCCCCTGCGTCCCATATGGTTCCCAAGCTCTGCCAGCAGTGACCCCCAAGCACAGAGCCAGGAGTAAACCGTGAGCATTGCTGGGTGTGGCTAAAACCCCAAACCAAAACAAAGGAATGGGATGAGCAGAGAGGAGAGGAGAGGGTGTTGGGGTGGAGCTGTCGGCTGGACGGGAAACTCCCTTGATGGTTTGCCCTCTGCAAGAGTGGCCAAGAACTCAGGGCAACAGCAAGGACCTCATACTCTGATTCCACCATTCCTCGGGGAGTTTAGAGGTCCTGGCAACCTTTGAATGTGGGCATAAGCCCCCATTCTTTCAAGGCCCCCTCCTCTGAAGGCAGAGAGAGGCCAGGTTACTTTTTTTGGCAAGGGAGAGAAGGGTTTGGATTTTGAGGCCACATCTCGGTTCTGTGCTCTGGGGTCACTGCTGCAGGTACCGGGATGGAACTGGGCTCCTCTGTGTGCAAAGCACAAGCCTTAATCCCATCCTGTCTCTCCAAGGGTCTGAGTACCTGCTATGCTGGTGCCATGGTTGGAGAGGGGAGTCTATATTCTCTTCCTGTGATGGAAAGGAACCATGGATACAAAACAATGGGGGCTCTGCAAGGGGACAGAGAGGGAAGCCAGGGCCCATTGGCACAGACACCACTGAATAGGGTTGTCTGCAGGGGGAGGCAGCTCTCAATCTTCAGGGACCCCAACAGCAAGAGGCCCGGGTTTCTGCAAAGACCAAGAAAAGGAGACCGAGTGATGGCACAGCAGGGAGGACGGGTTCCATCCCCGGCTTCCAATAGGGTCTCCTGAGCACTGCCAGGAGGGATCCCTGAGTGCAGAGCCAGGAGTAACTCCTGAGAATCGAGGGAGGTGCCCCCATCCCTCCCCCGCCAAAGAAAACCAGAGGCAGAAGCAGGGTGAGGCCCAGCACCCTCTCCTGGCCAGCAGGTGGCGCTGTCCCTCCACTGGCTGCTTCTGCAGCTTCTATGGGGCTGGGGCCACCTTCCTGGCTGTGCATGAAAGGCCCGCACAAGGACGGGGGTCAGAGTCCTTGGGCCTGACCCAGGTCCCTGCAGAGCCCTGGGTCCCTGGTCCTTCCCCAGCCTCCAGGGATCCTACTAAATATGCAGGATGTTCTCCGTAATGATTGTCGGCCTGCTGCTGCTCCTCAATCTAACCCAGCAAATTCACAGCCCTCAGAGACCTGGAGACCAATGGCAGAAGAATTTGTGGGGAAAGAATGTGACAGAGAAGAGGTGGGGCTTGGCCTGGGGGCTACTCCTGGCCATTCTCAGGGATCACCTGGGCCTCTCTGGTGCCCTGTCTTCCCCGGGGCACAGAGGGACTTTCAGACTAGCCACTGAACACTAGTGGGGGAGGCACTGGCCTTGCATGTGACTGACCCTAGGCCAACTCCGGGCACTGTGTAGGGTCCCTGAGCATGGCAAGGGGTTACTCCTAAGCACAGGGCCAGGAATAGCCCCTGAGCACTGATCAGTGTGGCTCAGAGGCAAAGAGAAGAAGAAAGAAAGAAAGAAAGAAAGAAAGAAAGAAAGAAAGAAAGAAAGAAAGAAAGAAAGAAAGAAAGAAAGAAAGAAAGAAAGGAAGAAAGGAAGAAAGAAAGAAAGAAAGAAAGAAAGAAAGAAAGAAAGAAAGAAAGAAAGAAAGGAAGAAAGAAAGAAAGAAAGAAAGAAAGAAAGAAAGAAAGAAAGAAAGAAAGAAAGAAAGAAAGAAAGGAAGAAAGAAAGAAAGGAAGGAAGGAAGAAAGAAAGAAAGAAAGAAAGAAAAGAAAGAAAGAAAGAAAGGAAGGAAGGGAGAGAGAGAGAAAGAAAGAAAGGAAGGAAGGGAGAGAGAGAGAAAGAAAGAAAGAAAGAAAGAAAGGAAGAAAGAAAGAAAGAAGGAAAGGAAGGAAGGAAGGAAAGAAGGAAGGAAGGAAGAAAGAAAGGAAGGAAGGAAGGAAGGAAGGAAGGAAGAAAGAAAGAAAGAAAGAGAGAAAGAAAGAAGAAAAGTACAGGTGGACAGCTAGGGAGGGGCTGAATGCTGACAGCAGAGACTCAAATGACATAGAGGATCCTCCAGGGAACATGCCTGACACCCCCAGCCCCCGGCCCCCTAGAGGAAAGCCTGGACAGTATTCATGGGCTGTGGGCAGCAAGGTCAGGGGGCCCCTGGCTCATAACCCATCTGACTGTGGGGTCTGTCTCTGGAGTTCAGGGTTGCTGTGTGCTCTGGGTTATCTAGATAGATAGATAGATAGATAGATAGATAGAGAGAGAGAGAGAGAGAGAGAGAGAGAGAGAGAGAGAGAGAGAGAGAGAGAGAGAGAAAGAGAGAGAGTAAATGACAATGACAATCACGGGCTGGAGTTAGTGGTGACAAGGAAGAGAGGTATTTCCCATTCATGCCCTGGCCCAGCAAAGAGGTGACAAACATCTCCCTTTCTCCCCTATTATGTCCCATCACCTCTCCAGCAATCTTGACCTAGGAATGTTCTGGTAGTCTGGTTCTGCATTAGTCAAGACTGGAGATGTGGAGAAAATGCTAGAATTAAATGCCCAAGGCCTGGAGCCATAGCACAGCAGGGAGGGCACTTGTCTTGTAGGCAGCCGGCCTGGGTTCGATCTCCGAAATCCCACAGGGTCCCCTGAGAACCACCTGAGTAATTTCTGAGTGCAGAGTCAGGAGTCATCCCTGGGTTCACCAGGTGTGACCTCAAAAAAATAAACAAAAGAAAATAAAGAAAAGTAAAATTAGGTGCCCAATTATGTCAGTGGGCCGCCTGGCTGGAATCTGTGTCTACCCACTTTTTGGGGGCTGGGAACAAACCTGGCAGTGCTTGGGGGACCTGAGATGGTACCAGGGATTGAACTGGGGTGGTGGCAGCATGCAACAAGTGCCTGAAGCCCGGATCTATCTCTCTGGGTCCGAGTCTGTCCTCATCCTCCTGGCCTTGGTTTTCCTCGCTGCAGTCCTGAGCTGGCCTGGACCGTCCTGCTGTTTCCTGTTCTTCCAAGATCTACAGCCTGAGCTGACAAAGGTATTTTTCTCTCTGCCTTTCCCAAGCACAGGAAGGTCCGTGGTTGGGTTTGGAGTCTAAGGGGAGGAGGGTGGGATGGCTTCCTTCGACAGCCACCAGCAGGTGACTTTCCTGAGCTCATAGTGAGGAGGAGGACAGAGCCCTTTGCCCCATGGACAGAAGTTGGTCACTCATCCATTTCCCAGGTGGGAAGCCTGAGGCTGGGAGGGAGCAGAGCATGGCCACGCTGGGGGGAATGGTCACAGGTGGGAGTAGAAGCTGGGGTCTCCAACAGTGCTCCCTGTGGCACCAACATCACTTACTTAAACTCATGGAACCGGACACTGAGTTCATCTCCATTGTCCTCCTGGGTGGACTTTGTTGTTCTCCTGGGGGTTTGAGAAGCCCAAAGAAGCACTCTTCTGCTCTATGGCATCTGCCCAGCCCCACCAGCCACTCTGCAGCAATGTCCCCAATCCACTGAGTCCCCCTGAGGGCCAAAGTCCATGACACCATTGCCTGGTGGCCCCCAACCCACCCCACAGCAGGATACCACCAACCCCACTCCAGTTCTCAGCTTTTCCTTCTGAAGCGGAAGAACAGGCAGCTAGGACCCCCAGGAATTTTCCAGCGATGGCTCCTGCAGACAGGGCCGGGGAGGGACCTGGGCAGAGATGGAGAAGCACATACCCCAGTGGGCACCCCTCATCTCTGCCCACCCGTCCCCCGGTGCCCCTGCATCGCCTCTCCACTCTGTGGCTTTATCTCTTTGCCCCATCTTCAGGCCCTGAGACAGCTGTCGGAGGAACCACAGGTCTGAGAGATCAGACAGAGGTCCAGGTGCTGGTCCCATCCAGATACTGCCTTTGTTCCCCAGCACCTCCAGGAGTGATCGCGGGTGCAGTCAGGGGTGACCCCCAAATCTCTCCCCCCAAAAATGTTTGATTCAACTTTCTAGAGTCAAAAAGCCTCAATTCACATCCCAGCTCCTGGTCATGTTCACCTTTAATTGATGTAAAGCTCAGCAGCACCAGCAAAGGTAAATTTCTTCTTCTTCTTCTTCTTCTTCTTCTTCTTCTTCTTCTTCTTCTTCTTCTTCTTCTTCTTCTTCTTCTTCTTCTTCTTCTTCTTCTTCTTCTTCTTCTTCTTCTTCTTCTTCTTCTTCTTCTTCTTCTTCTTCTTCTTCTTCTTCTTCTTCTTCTTCTTCTTCCTTCTTCTTCTTCTTCTTCTTCTTCTTCTTCTTCTTCTTCTTCTTCTTCTTCTTCTTCTTCTTCTTCTTCTTCTTCTTCTTCTTCTTCTTCTTCTTCTTCTTCTTCTTCTTCTCCTTCTCCTTCTCCTTCTCCTTCTCCTTCTCCTTCTCTCCTTCTCTCTTCTCCTTCCTCCTCCTCCTCCTCCTCCTCCTCCTCCTCCTCCTCCTCCTCTTCTTCTTCTTCTTCTTCTTCTTCTTCTTCTTCTTCTTCTTCTTCTTCTTCTTCTTCTCTTCTCCTTCTTCTTCTTCTTCTTCTTCTTCTTCTTCTTATTATTATTATTATTATTATTATTATTATTGTTACTCTATTTGGGGGCCACACCTGGCAGAGCTCAGGACTTATTCCTGGCTTTACCCTCAGGGATCACTCCTGTCAGGATTGGGGAGGGCTGGAGTGATGCCGGGGAATGAACACAGGTGGACCGGACCGCCTGGAAGGAAAGTGCTCTCCCCCTGTGCCATGGCTCTGGTCCCAAAGGTAAAATCTGTAGACCCAAGGAGAGGCACAGAGAGATACAGTGACATGCCCAAGGTCCACACAGCCAGGATGGGAACCCAGATAATGAGCTGCCCTTTCCTGTCTGGGCAGAAATGCAGGAAGTGGCTGTCCATCTCGGCTGCCTACTAATATCATCCCAGACCCTTCATTAGCGGCCTCAATTCCTCAACTTATCACGCTTATCAGCCACTCTGAGAGGCAGCCTCACCAGGCTGTACTCCTGGATTTCTGGGTACTTCAGCATTGGGAATACGGATTCAATGAGTTGTATCTTTCTGAGCCTGCGTCCTTGTGAATCTGGGGTGCCTGGAGGTGGGAGGATCTCAAGGTCCGAGCATCCTCCTCCTCTCTTCGGGTGACGGTGAGCGGGCTTGGGCAGCAGTGGGCAGGCCATGGGCAGTGAAAAGGGGGTTGCTTGGGAGAGAAGCGACAGTTGGGTTCAGAGGCGTGGGTGCACTGAAAGGGGTCTGAGATGTGAATATGGTCTCTGAACCTGCCAGGTCTGAGTCTAGTCTGAGCCTCAGTTTCCCCAGACATCACATGCATAATGTTACTTGCAGCCTAGGGTTGTTGGGGAGGGCTCATGGGCACGACCACCTGGCTCTCCCCTCTTGCTGGCATGGCCCCCAAGCCCACACAGAGGCCAATAGGCTCAGAGAGGCAATGTCACTTGGCAAAGCCTGGGCAGAAGCTTCTAGAACCCAGCCTGCACGAAGACTATCTCTCAGAAACGTGTTTTGTTTTGGGGTCAAACATGGCAATGCTCAGAGCTTAAGAATCACTCCTGGAGGTACTCAGGAGACCCTATGAGATGCCGGGGATTGAACATGGGTAGGCTGCGTGCAGGGTAAATGCCCTCCCCGCAGGACTATGGCTCCAGCTTTCTTCAACTCTCCTGAGAGAAGCTGACCTTTGGCCCTTTGGCTCTTCCTCAGTCCAGAGGCAGCCCTCGCCTCAAATTTGACCCATTGACAGAGTCTTCAAGCCACAAGGATGTGTGACCATGGATGCCCCATGTCCACAGGTACTGAGCTGCATGCCCCCAAGCATCTCGTCAGACCAGAGAGCAGGGTGGGGACCCAGGACCCCCCACACTCCCCACCCACCCACCCTACTCCCCAGGCACCACCCCTGTCTCTGAGTCAGTGTTTGCAGGCTGGAGCTGGGCTGTCTGGAGCAAACCTGGGCTTGGGTGCCTGCCTGGGTGCCATCGCCGAGTGTCGAGATGAGCCTCCGAGAATCGGGGATGTGGCTCATCAGCCTATTCGTAGCACCCCTGGAGCCTGCAGAGCCCACCAGGGTGTGGTCATTGGGATGATGACCATATCTCTGTCTTCTAGGCTTTGTAGGGCTGAGACCTTGAGTCCAAAGCTGACTGCAAGGCAAAGTTTGAATCCTGGCTTCCCCATTCATTTTGGCAAGGGGGGACGTCTGTCTGAGCCTCAGTTTCCCAATTTGTAAAAATGGAGGTAGTCACAGTTCATGCCTCACAGAGCTGTCATAAGACTAAATGAAGGTGCCCAATTCAATCAGCTTAATCAGTGGTTGAATAAATAGCAGTACTCCTACACTAAAAAAAAAGACTAAATGAAGGGTGGCCAGAGAGATAGGACAGCAGGGAGGGCACTTGTCTTATATGCAGCTGACCTGGGTTTGATCCCCAGTATCTAATAGAGTCCCCCAACTAATTCCTGAGTGCAGAGTCAGGAGGAACCCCTGAGCGTGGACATGTGTAACACCCCCAAAATAAAAGAATAGATGAAGGTGCTGACCCAGGTTCGATCCCCAGCATATCACAGGGCCCCCCAAGCACCTTCAGGAGTGATTCCTGAGCAAAGAAGCAGGAGTGAGTCATGAGCACATCTGGATGTGGCCCCCAAACAAACAAAGAAACCAAAAAAATTAATGAAGGGCCAGAGATAGTGGGAGGGTTAAGGCACTTGCCTTGCACACACCTGACCCCAGTTTGATTCCCAGCACCTAAGGCCACCAGGGGTGATCCCTGAGCCGAGTCAGAGTCAGAGTAAGCACTGAGCAGTCACCACTGTGTTTGAGACCCAAAAACAAAAACCAAAAGAAAGAAAGAAAAAATAAAGAGAAAGAAAGAAAGGAAGGAGGGAAGGAAGGAAAAAAGAAAGAACGAGAGAAAGGAAGGAAGGAAGAAAGAAAGAAAGAAAGAAAGAAAAAAGAAAGAAAGAATGAAAGAAACAGAGAGGAAGGAGAGTGGGAGAAAGGGTGGAAATAATGAAGGAAAAGAGGAAGGAAGGGAAGGAGGAAGGGAAGGAGGGAGGGAGGGGGCAGGGGCTGGGATTCAGCTGTTGGCACAGGCCTTGCCAATGAGAGGCTTGGCAGGGCGGGGAGGGGTCTTCCACAGTGCTAAGCATGATTTGGTCTGGCTACAAGAAAAGGAACAAAGGGATGAAGGGAGTGTGGTTTCCCAGACAGGCCAGTCTCCCCCTGATACTGGTGTCCCAAGCATCCCGGTGCCCCCTCTGGTCACTTTCTCAGAGACTCTGCCCCCATGCATCATCTGACCTGCTAGACAAACCCAAGGACCCCCCTGCCCCAGCTCTAAGCCTTGAAGCACTGTCCCTTCCTCACCATCTTCCCCTCCATATACACACACACACACAAATTTACACACTCACATCATACTCACACCTTCACTCACACACACACTCACATGTGCACTCACAATCACCTACGGACACACGTACACCCTCATTCACACACACATACACTCACACTCTATTCACACTCACACACACCCCTACACTCCTTCCATTGGAAGGGGGCCGGGTACTCACCCAAGAACAGGAATACCAGCCTGGAGAGCCCCATGGGTGGGGGCCCTAATGTTTGGGTGCTCGGCCATCTCCTGCCTGCATGCAGAGATGACGCGCACTGCGGTCCCCTCTCTCCTGGCATGTGGCGAGTGTTCATACCGGGGCACAGAGGCTCCACACTGCAAGGAGGTGGAGGGACTCTGACCCCACTGCTGCCCTCTCCTGAGTCTCCCCTTCCTTCCCTGGTGCCCCGCCCTAGAGCAGGAACCTCACAGGAACGGCTTCCCGGAGGAGGAGGAAAGAGCAAGCACCTGCCCTTTGGCCCTGGTGCCCTGGAAGGTTCTGCCTGTGTGGGCTGGTCCAGGGAGAGATGGGAGAGAGGCTCAGGAATGGTGGGGCCGCAGGAACCCGATTCTGCTGCCCAGGGGGAGAGCATCAAGAATAGGACTGGAGGGTTCTCCATGAGTTAACTCTTATTTTTGTTTAATTTATTCATTTACTTTTTGCTTCTTGGGACACACCCAATGATGCTCAGGGGTTAACATTCCTGGCCCTGCACTCAGGGATCAGTCCTGGCAGAGACCATATGAGGTCAAACCTGGGTCAGCCACATTCAAGGAAAGAGCCCTCCCCTCTGTGGCATAAGGGCGCTCTGAATCCTTATGTCTATTAATATAAAAATTGGACTTTGGGGGCACTCCTGTCTGTGCTCAGGATTTGCCCCTGCTTTGTGGTCAGGAATCACTCCTGGCAGTGCTCAGGGAAGCTTACTAGGGTAGGTCACATGCAAAGGTTTCATCTCTGGCACTGCCGAGGGCCACCTGAGTCCCAGCAGAAGAGACCCCAGAGCAAAGAGCAGGAGTCAGCCCTGAGCACCACACAGTGACTCCCACATACACACATGTACACACACAAATCACCATGCCTGGGGAGTTCTGTGGCTTAGTGGGGGACATCACTGTTAAGAATAATCCACACCCAGCCTTGGTGATCGCAACAAAGAGAAATCAGGGCCCGATCGATAGGACAGCGGGGAGGGCATTTGCTTTGCACACTGGGTTCGATCCTTAGTACCTTATATGTTCCTCCAAACCTGCTAGGAGCAATCATGAGCACAAGCAGGAGTCAGGCCTGAGCGCCATGGTGTGCCCTCCCTGCCCCACATTCCAATAAAAGGTGATCATCGCAGGGGCGCATCATCACTCAGCAGAGAAAACTCCCTCCTGGCATCTCGTGAGACAAGAGGTGAGTGTCTGTTAGGTGTGCAGGTTCCCGGGAGTGCAGGTTGGGGTTGGGGGACCAGAACCCTGAGAAGTGCCTCCCTGCCCTGCTCTGTGAGCCCCACCCTGTGTGCAGAGCCCGGTCCAGGGGACCAGCTGGGTGCTAAAGTGCCCCATCAAGTGCCCCTGGAGGCGGTGAGAACCCCAGGCACACCCCAGGCCTCTGTACCCCCAGGATGCTGTGGCCGGGCCTGGCTGCTGGCCAGGGAGAGGCTGGCCCAGTAGCTCCAGTTTACTGCTGTCCCTTATCATCTTGGCCAGTTCCCGGCAGAGGACAGGTGCCCTTTTCTCCTCCCAGTCATCCAGGAGATCATATGGAAAAAGTAATACCTGGGATAAATGGGGAAACTGATGTAGAGGAGGGCACAGGCTTCCCAGCTGGTTGAGGCCTGGGGCACAGGGAGGAAGTCGGCTCCCCAAATCCCTGCTCACGCCCTCCTGCTCCAGCTGGAGCTTGTGGGTGCCTTGGCGGCCCTGTCCCACCTTCCTCTGTCTGTGGCTTGTCACCCACTCCTCTCCCTGACAGCTGTGCAGGTGCCGCTGACTGTTGGGGGGACCCCAGGCCTAGGACAGCACCTAGCATATTCAGATGCCTCCTGTGTCCGTCATTCACACCTGGGTGGGACCCCGACAAGAGTGCGGGGTGCATGAGGCCATGTCATTTGCCAGCCCACAGTGTCCCGTGAGGAACCTGGAATCAGGAACTGGAACCATGTCAAGGAAAAGCCCGTGTTCTGTTTTGGTTTCCATTTGATTACCCCTCTCTCCCAGCCCCTGCCCTTTTTTCAGTTTTTATTGCAGTACTGTGTTTTACAGTACTGTTAATGAGGGGCCCCAGGGATAGGAAGGTGGGTAGGGCACTTACACAGCAGCTAGGACAATTGCCTCACACACAGCTGACCTGGGCTCAGTCTTTGGCATCCCAGATGGTCCCTCAAGTACCGCCAGGAGTGATTCTTGAGCGCAGAGCCAGGAGACAGCACAGAGCACAAGTACTGAAAATAAACTATTTCATACAAACACTGTTTTATGAGCATCAAACTCACCGCCAGTGCCTGCTTCCCTCCTCCAATGCCCCAAAGACCCCCTCATCCGCTCCGCCCCCCACATGTAAACTCGGTTCTGTAGACTAATTCTCCAGTTCTGACCTCCCAAAGCTCTTATTTTTGTTTTGTTTTTTTTGAGGGGCAGAGGGAAGGCTTGGGCCACACCTAGCGATGCTCAGGAAAGGTTCCTGTAGTGTTTCATGGGGTCCTGGGCATGGAACCAGGGCTAGCTGTGTGCAAGGCAAGTACCTTCCCCATACTATCTTTCACTCCAGGGATACCTGTGTTCCTTTTCTTCTCTTTTTTGAATCACTGTGAGATAATACAGTTACAATGTTGTTCATGATTGGCTTTCAGTCATACAATGTTCCAACGCCCACCCCCTCTCCAGTGAACATTTCCCACCACCAATGTCTCCAGGTTCACCTACTTCACCTCCACCCCAGCCTGACTCTATGGCACACAATTTTCTTCTCTCTCCCCCCCTATAATTTTCCTTTTAAGCACTGTGGTTTGCAACAGTTACTGAAGACCCCAGTTCTTCATTTTTTTTAAAAGTGAGATTCAGTTACAAAACATTCATGTTTGAGTTCCAGTCATCCAATGATCCAACACCCATCCCTCCACCACCAATGTCCCCAGTATTATCCCCTCCCCTTTCGAACCCATCCCTGTCTCTATGGCAGACAATTTACTCCAAAATATCTCTTTACTTTTGGGCATTATGGTTTCAATATAGATACTGAGAGGCTGTCACATTTGATCCTTTATCTACTTTCAGCACACATCTCCCATCCTGAACGATTCCTCTAACCATTTTTTTTATTCCTCTGTTACTTTTAATTATTTTATTTTATTATTTTATTTTATTTTTATTATTGAATCACTGTGAGAACAGTTACAAAGCTTTCAGGTTTAAGTCTCAGTCATACAATGATCAAGCTCCCATTTCTTCACCAGTGCACATGTTCCACCACCAAGAACCCAAGTATACCTCCCATCCCACACCACACCCTGCCTGTGTGGCTGATGATTTTCACTTTACTCTCTCTTTACTTTGGTTACATTCAATGTTTCAACAGAAAACTCACTATTACTATTAGGAATTTCCCCCCAACAATCAGACATGCTGAAAAGGCACCATTTGATAATCTGTTTTCTATTTCTGATAATGAAGAGCATATGAGGTCTCATAGCTCAACAGCGGCCTCGCGGTTTTGAACTTTAGTAATTAAATCCAGAGAAATTTCTGCCAGAAGCTGCTGGGTTCTGAAGTTGGTTTGTGAGCTTTGGGATCATGGATGTTCAGGAGCAGACAAGCCATTTCTGGGTGGCTGCTCCGGGTCTCCACTGAGTGGGGAGCAGTGCTGGTACCGCCCCCATCCCCAGATTTTCCCATGTGCTCCATCACTGAAAGTTCATACCTCCGTCCAGTGGGCTCTAAAAGATGGCGGTCAACTTCTAAGCTCTGGAGTAATCCTCCTGGTATTTATCTCTGCTGTTCTTGGATGTTAGTCTCCTATTCTGTTACTTTACATTCCACCGATGAGTGCAATTTTTCTATGTCTGTCGCTCTCTTTCTGACTCATCTCACTTAACATGATACTTTCCATGTTGCTCCACCTTAATGCAAATTTCATGACTTCATCTTTCCTAACAGCTGCATAGTAGTCCATTGTTTGGAATCCAGGCTTGCATGGTGGGGGAAAAGACAGCTCAGATAGAGAAGGGACCACCAAGTAAAGTGTGCTAGGCGGACCTGCTCAAGGATGGGAGAGGCGGGCTGAAAGGAGACTATAGACCGAACATGATGGCCACTTAATACGTCTACTGCAAACCACAACACCCAAAAGAAGAGAGAGAACAAAAGGGAATGCCCTGCCACAGAGGCGGGGTTTGGGGGGTAATGGGGTGGGGGTGGTGGGAGGGATGCAGGGACCATTGGTGGTGGAAAATGGGCACTGGTGGAGGGATAGGTACTTGATCATTGTATGACTGAAACTGAAGCACGAAAGCTTGTAAATCTGTAATGGTACCCCCATGGTGATTCACTAATTAAAAAAAAAAAAGATGGCGGTCGCCATGCCGCTGCCACTGAAAGGAAAGGCCGAGGGACAGAAACCTTTCCACTCCCCGGCGGCACGGAGCCGTAGCTTAGTTCACAATCCAGAGGCATTTCTGTAAGAAGCTGCTGGGTTCTGAAATTGGTTTATGTGCCTCTGGGATCATGGCCGTTCAGGTGCAGACGAGCCGTTCGTCCTCTAACCATCATTGATTTAGTGATTCCCTCCCTATTCCATCTGCCTTCTTCTGCAGCTCATGAGACTTATATCACTTGTCATCCTGTTGATCTTTGATTTGCTTGAGCGGGTGCCAGTAACGTCTCCATTCGTCCCTGTTGCATGCTAGTGTGGCCCAATGGTATCTGCTCGCTCCAGGAACACGAAGAGCTCAAACCATTCATTCAGGGTTTTGAGGAAGAAGTCTGACAATCTTGCTGATGGGCGGCCACACGGTCTTTTGATGTCCCGTGGAATCCAGTCACTAACAGCTCTAGTCTAGCGGTCGTCACTAAATCGCATTATGTGTCGGATCTGATTTTCAACGCCTTGGCAAACGAGACAGCATCCTTGATTCTTGATCGTTGACAGATGTCGGAACTCCAGATTCCTTCTCTCACTTGAGTGAAACATGATACACCAGGCTGAGCTCTTTCCATTCCTCTCTGGGATATCCTATTAGCGTTCTCATACTGTTTTTGTAGGGCCCAGGTCTCTGAGGCGTATGTTAGCATAGGAAAAACAGTGGAGTGGAAAAAATGTGCCTAGAGCCCGAGGCTCTTTGTCTTCTTGACAACTTCTGTGACACTCTTGAAGGTATTCCATGCTGCTCTCTTTCTCCTGTGTAGTTCTGGTGCCAAGTCATTCCTCATGTTGAGTTCTCGACCCAGGTGCACATAGCTGCTGCATTTGGAGATGTTTGTTCCATTGAGAGCAATGGAACGTCAGGGACTAGTTTGTTTTTCATGAACATTGTCTTGGTGAGATTCTTCTGTAGTCCAACCTTTCCACACTTGCTGTCGAAGTCAGCCAGCATTTGTACTGCTTGGGTAATGTTTGGTGTTATGAGAATGATGTCATCAGCGAAGTGGAGGTGGTGTGGTTAACGATCATCTATCTTCACTCCCATTCCTTCCCATTCCAGTTATGGCAAACTCCACACCTCAAGGACTAGGGGATGGACTGGTCCTTCTCATCCCCTGTCCCCATGGGACCCTGGAGGTCAAAACCAACAATCGCCTCCAGCTACTACTTAAGCTCCTCAATGGCCATGATCCAGAGACACAAAAAAGAATCTCCAAACCAAGAAGCTTGCTGTAGAGATTTCTCCAGACCATAATTATCTAAAATTTTAGGATTCCAGGGGAGTGTGGCCGCAACATCTTATGCTATTCATAACAGGCAATACAAAAGAGAGTAGAGGGGAAGACTCTCTGCCATAGAGGCAAGGGAGGGGTGGGATGGGGTGATAGTGGGGATCTCGGTGGCGGGAGATGTGCATTGGTGGAGGGTTGGGTGATAGATCCTTGTGTGACTGAAACTCAAACAGGAAAGCTTTATACCTGTATCTCATGTGATTAAAAAAATAGAATAAAAGCATTTTGAATAAAAAACAAAGTAATGTGGAGTTCATGTCCATTAAATCATCTTAATCAATGGCTGAATAAATAGCAGTACTCCTACATTATAAAAAGGAAACTTTAGGGGCTGGAGCAATAGCATAGCAGGTAGGGCGTTTTCCTTGCACGCGGCCAATCTGGGTTCGATCCCAGCATCCCATATAGTTACCCAGCACCACCAGGAGTAATTCCTGAGTGCAGAGCTAGGAGCAACCCCTGTGCACCGCTGGTGTGACCCCAAAAGCAAAAAAAAACCCTTTAAACATAAAGATCCGCTGACAGAAAAAATATATGCACTGGGACCAGAGCAATAGAACAGCGACTAAGGTTTGATCGTCGGCATCCTATATGGTCCTCTGAGCACCATCAGGAGTTTCTCCTGAGTGCAGAGCCAGGATCACTGTTGTGACCTCCCCCACCACCAAAAAAAAGCCAAATTCGCTCAGCCCCCTGGCCGTGCCACCTGGCTTCAGGCTTAGGTGCAGGTTTCCAGCTGTGTCCCTAGCAAACTCTGTGCCTAATCCCTGTCACACTCGCCCTCCAAGGGTTTTCAAGGTGGAAACTGGACTTTACAAAGATGATACTTCTTTGTCAGGCTTCCCCCAGTTCCTCTTGTAAACTGGAAAATAGTCCAGTCACACCCCACACCCTCCTCCCTGATCACCTTTCTTCTCGAAGTCAGACACAATATTCCACAGGTGTATTTGGTCTGTGACTTACCAGCTTTCACCACTTGTCAATTTCCAGGGAGAAGTTTTTGTCTGTGTTTTGGGGGCAGACCTGGTGATGCTCTGGGCTTCCTCCTGACTTTGCTTTTGAGATCACTTCTGGCAGCACTTGGGGATCATATAGGTTGCAAGGAATTGAACTTGGCATCAGCCACATACATGGCAAGTGCCTTGTCCTCTGTATTGTCTCTCCAGTCTTGACGGTATCAGATTTGAATCTGAAAACCTAACTGCAAATTTAATATCTGCACAGTAGAGCCAAGTCAATGTCAATTCTGTCTTTTATGTCTCAGTAGGATTTTGAAGGTTTCTTCTTGAGTCTTTCAATCTTACCTAACTAATATGCAGGACTTTGGGGGCATCTGTTATGAATCTTTAAAATTTTTTTTTTTTATTGAATCACCATGTGAAAAATTACAAAGATTTCAGGCTTAAGTCTCAATCATACAGTGATCAAACACCCATCCCTTTCACTAGTGCACATGTTCCACCACCAAGAATCCCAGTATACCTCCCATCCTACCGCCGCCCCCACCCCTGCCTGTGTGGCTGATGATTTTCGCTTTACTTTCTCTTTACTTTAATTACATTCAATATTTCAACAGGAAACTCACTATTATTATTTGGACTTTCCCCCCAACAATCAGACCTGCCG
>NC_073309.1:47225186-47260186 GCF_027595985.1 Sorex araneus
GTGACCCCTCACTGTCTCAGCCTCCCCGGTAATAAGCAAAAGCCTCTCCCAGAGCTCAGATCTGGGAGCAAGGAGAGACCATTGGGGTGTAAGATTTTCAGGAAGAGCTTTTTTGTTCTGCTGGTGAAAAAGGGAAAGATAGGTTCCCTCCATGTTACCCTGGCAAAGAGACTGAGTTGCTAAGTTTATGCCAGTTCACAAGCCCTTTAGATAATGAAGCTGTTCTGGTGGTGCTCAGGGTTCATTCCTGCCTCTGTGCTCAGAGATCACTCCTGGTGGGCTCAGGGGATCCTATGGGGTCCTGAACCGGGTTGGCCACATACAAAGCCAGCACCTTGTCCAATATATTATTGCCTCAGCCCCTTAAAGACTTCTTTCAAAAGGACAGAATGAGAAATAACAGAGTGGAACTGATGACAACCCAAGGAAAGAGAAACAGAAAAAATGACAGTGGAAACCAAGAAAAGAAGAGAAACAATGAAATAAGAAGGAAGGAAGGAAGGGGACCAAACGGGGAAGCAACAATAGAAATGGAAGGGAACAAAGAACAAATGAATCGCAGGAGAGGACATAGAATGCAGAGGAATAGAATTAAAGTTTGATGATACAAAAATGAAGACTACTGGGGATAGCATAGAGGAATGAATGCCATGGTGGGGAATTAGGAGTGAGCGGGAATGGATCTGATGTGTGGGTGGAAAGAAGAGAAAATGAGATGAGAAGGAAAGGAATGAGGAGATAAATGGATGGAGGATACAGGAGTTGAAGAAGAAAAAGTAGTGAAATGTGGCAGAAAGAAATGAAGTGGGTAGGGCCCTGGGTCTGCAGAGACAGACCTCCATGAGCAGTTAAAGAAAGAGCTGTGACACCAAGGTGCAGTGCCATGGGATTATTCTTGGGTTGGGGTGTCCTGCTTTCACACCACCCACAAGAACCCGAGTCATCGGCTATAACTTTGGGAATAAAGGGACAAGATGGGGTCGAGTTCAGTGGGCAGAAAGAAGACGTGGGGGCAGGAAAAATGTTTCGGGGAGCAGAGGTTTGGCAGGGGAGGAGAAGCATGATGCACCAGAGAGGGGAGGCGAGGGGTGAGTGGGGCAGAGTGGAGGAGGCTTGACAGGAAATTTCCAGGGTGGTTTCTGCTACACTGAGAGGGGAAAGGTGGGTTGATGCAAAGACTCCGGGTTCTGTAGTTGCTCCCACAGCCCTGAGCCACCGCCGTGCTCTGGCCTGACTCCATCACCTCAGGACTGAGCCTCACAGAGAACTTAGTCTGCGGAAAATTTCAGCACATGGGTCCCCTTGTCAGAGAGCCCCAGGCCTTCTCTGAGTCAAGGGCGGGTGACCTAGTCTCTGCACTTCCAGAAACCCTGGCAGCCACGAAACATCCCCCCACTGCCGTCACCATGGACACTCATTTACTAGCCTTGTTCCAGAGACTCATAAACCACTTATAATTTCACTCCAGCTGGACTGCCCAGGTAAGAATTCTGGTTTTCTGGTGTGCAACGTTGACACCCCAGTAGGATCACACCAGACTGGATGGGATATAACGCAGAAGCCAACCCATCTCGACTAACACAAACTTTAACGCAGAGCCCTAAATTTGTTTCCTTGGGAAGTGACGGTCCTGGTAGCCTGGAAATGTGGGTACAAGCCTCCATTTTTTTCTGAGGCCAATCCTCTGCAAGCAGACAGAGAGGCCAGATTACTTTGTGGTTTTGTTTTTTGGGGGGGCTGGGGAATTTTGAGACCACATCCGGTTCTGTGTCCAGGGGTCACTGCTGCAGGCATCAAGGTGAAACTGGGCTCAGCTGTGTGCGAAGCATGAGCCTTACCCCATCCTGTCCCTCCATGAGTCTGAGTACCTCATTACCTGCATAGGCGGAGACAGCATATGTTCTTTAGACAGCATATGTTCTCTAGACAGCATGAAAACGAGATCGAGTCGCATGTACACTCTGCAAGGGGACAGAGAGGGTGGTCAGGGCCCATCCACACGGGGACCCCAACAGCAAGAGGCCCCAGGTTCCCCAACAGCAAAGACCCAGAGATGAAGGACGAGTGACAGCATGGCAGGGAGGGCTCGTTCCATCCCTGGAATCCCGTAGGGTCACCTGAGCACCACCAGTTGTGACCCTGGAGTGCAGAGCCAGGAATAACCTCTGAGCATTGCTGAGTGTGCCCCTCCCCCGAAAAAACAAGAACCAGGGAGAGAGAAGCAGGGTGAGGCCCCAGCGCCATCTCAGCCCAGAAGGTGGCTCTCTCATTCTACTGGGGCTTCTGCAGATTTTAAGGACCAGGCCACTTCCCTGGCCATGCATGAAAGGTCCACACAGAAGGTCCAGAGTTCTCGGAACTAGTCCAGCTTCATGAAGAGCCATAGGTTTCTTTGTCCCCATTCCCAGCCTCCAGGGCATCCTGTTAAATACACAGTATGTTCTCCATATGGCCATAGTCCTGCTGCTGCTACTCAGTCAAACCCAGCAAATTCACAGCCCTCAGAGACCGGGGACCAATGGCAGAAGAATTTGTGGGGAAATAATGTGACAGAAAAGTGGTGGAGCTTGGCCTGGGGGCTACTTCTGGACATTCTCAGGGACCATCTGGGCCTCTTTGGTGCCCTGTCTCCCCCCGGGGCACAGAGGGAATTCTAGACTAGCCACTGGACACTAGAGAGGATTCACTGGCCTTGCACGTGACTGACCCCGGGCCAATCTGGGCACTGTGTAGGGTCCCTGAGCATAGCCAGGGGTTACTCCTAAGCACAGGACCAGGAATAGCCACTGAGCACTGCTGGGTGTGTCTCAAGGACAGAGAGAAGAAAGAACAGGTGTACGGCCAGGGAGCAGCTGAGTGCCCAGAGCAGGGACTCAAATGGTACGGAGAGTCCTCTAGGGAACATGCCTGACCCCCAGTCTGAGGCCCCAAGAGGAATGCCTGGACAGTAATCCTGGGCTGTGGGGTGCAAGGTCAGGGGGGCCCTGGATAATCTGAATGTGGGGTCTATCTCTGGGGTTTGTGGGTGCTGTGGGCTCCAGGTTATCTAGAGAAAAAGAGTAAATGAGAGTGATAGGCTGGAGTTAGGGGTGACAGGAGGGAAGGGGGGTGCTTCCCAGCTCATTCCCTGGCCCAGTGAAGAGGTGACAGAGGTCTTCCTTTCTCCCCCACAACCTCCCATCACCTCTCCAGCAAACTTGACCAAGGAATGCTCTAGAAGTCTGGTTCTGCATTAGTCAAGACTGGTGATGTGGAGAGGAGAGAATGCTAGAATTAAGTGCCCAGGGACTGGAGCCATAGCACAGAAGGGAGGGCACTTGCCTTGTAAGCAGCCTGCCCAGATTTGATCTCTGGCATTCCATAGGGTCCCTAGGCAACACCAGGAGTAATTCCTGAGTGCAAAGTCAGTAGTCACCCCTGAGCACCACCAGGTATGGCTTCAAAATAAATGAAAGAAGGTTAAGAAAAATAAAATCAGGTGCCCAATCATTCTAGTGGACGAAATGGCTGGAATCTGCATTTATCCATTTTAGGGGCGCTGGGAGCACACCCGACAGTGTTTGGGGGACCCGAGGTGGTACTAGGGATGGAACTGGGGTGGTGGCTGCATGTAGCAAGCGCCTGAAGCCCCGAACTATCTCTCTGGGCCTGAGTCTGTCCTCATCCTCCTGGCCTTGGTTTTCCTCGCTGCAGTCCTGAGCTGACCTGGACCGTCCTGCTGTTTCCTGTTCTTCCAAGATCTTCAGCCGGAGCTGACAAAGGTATTTTTCTCTCTGCCTTTCCCAAGCCCAGGAAGGTCCATGTTTGGGTTTGAGTTTGGGGGAGGAGGGTTGGTCCGGTTTCCTTCGACTTTCCTGAACTGGTCGCGAGGAAGAGGACAGCCCTTTGCCCTATGGACAGAAGGTGTCACTCAATCCACTCACCCATTTTGCAGGTGGTGTGCCTGAGGCTGGAAGGGAGCAGAGCATGACTGCACTGGGGAGGAGGGTCAAAGGTGGGAGTAGAAACTATGGTGCCCACGGTGTTCCCTGTGGCCACCACATTCACTTACCACAAGTTATTGGACAGCATTTTTCTTCGTCGTACCCTATCCTGCAGGGCAGATTGAATCTTGTTATTCTGGAGGTCTGAGAACCCTAAAGCTCGAACTTTCTGTGCTCTGGCACCCGCTCAGTCCCACCAGCCACTCTCCATCAATGTTCCCAAGCCCACTTAATCCCCCTGGGGCCAAATTCCATGACTCTGCTGTCTGGTGGCCCCATCCCACCTCACAGCAGGACCGCCCACCCCACCCCAATTTCCAGCTTTACCTTATGATGCCGCAGAGGTGCAACAAGCCCACAGTGGCGGGAATGGCGGCCACGACCCCCACGGTGATGCCAGCGATGGCTCCTGCAGACAGGGCCGGGGAGGGACCTGGGCAGAGACGGAGCAGCACAAACCCCATTGGGCACCCCTCATCCCTGCCCGCCCATTCCCCAGTGTCCCCGAGCCCCCTCTCCACTCTGTGGCTTTGTCTCCTTTGCCCTCATTATCTAGGCCTGGAGGCAGCTGTCGGAGGAACTGCAGGAGACTCCACAGGCCTGAGAGATCAGACAGAGGTCCAGGTGCTGGTCCCATCCAGGTAATGCCTTTGTTCCCCGCACCTCCAGGATCTCCAGGAGTGACCGCGGCACAGCCAGGTGTCACCCCAAATCTCTCCCCTGAAAATGTCTGATTTCAACTTTCTAGAGTCAAAAGCCTCAATTCACATCCCAGCTCCTGGTCATGCTCACATTTATGTAAGGTTCAGTAGCACCAGCAAAGGTAAATTGTTTATTATTATTATTATTATTGTTATTATTATTATTATTATTATTACTATATACTGGGGCCACACATGGCAATGATCAGGACTTACTCCTGGCTTTGCACTCAGGGATCACTCCTGTCAGGAATGGGTAGTGCAATAAGAATGCCGGGGATTGAACCCAGGTGGACCACCGGGGAGGAAAGTGCCTTCCCCTGTGTCATGGCTCTGGTCCCAAAGGTAAAGTCTGTAGATCCAACGAGTGCACAGTGAGGTGCAGTGACATGTCCAAAGTCACACAGCACCTGGATGGGAACCCTTTTAATGAGCTGCCCTATCTTGTCTGGGCAGAAATGCAGGAAGTGGCTGTCCGTCCCAGCTGCCTACTAATATCATCCCTGACATCCCCCCTAGCGGCCCCAACCACTCAACTTGTTGCGCTTCTCAGTCACTCTGAGAGACAGCCTCACCCAGCTCACAGCAGGAAGGGAAACTGAGGCTGGAGAGCTCAGCCAAGCCCACAGCCAGGAAGGAGGGGTTTGAGGGTCTGAGCACCGAAGGCAAGGGGCTTCGGGAGCCAGGAGAAGGGGGAAGACACAGGCCTTGGGTGTGGCTGACCCTGAGTCCAATCCCCAGGACAGCAAATTCCTGGCCACAGAGCCAGTAGTAGTCCCAGAGTACTGCCAGGGGTGGCGCCAAAACAAAGCAAAACAACAAAAAAGATATTGAAAGGGATCAGAGCAATAGGATGGGAGGGAGGGGAGGGCAGAAGGCCTTTGCCTTGCCCATGGTGGCTGACCTGGTTTCAGTCCCCAACCATATGGACCCTGAGCATGGCCAGGAGTAAGCCTGAGCACTGCCAGGTGTGGCCCCAAAGCAAAAACAAACAAAAAAGGCTTAATAAGAATGATAAAGGACCAATCCTTATTTAGTAAGGTCATTTATTATTGAATAATAAGATAAAGGTTAAGGCACTGGCCATGCCCAGGGTTGACCCCGGTTTGGGCCTCAGCACTACAAAAGGGCACCCTGAGTTCCACCAGGCGAGTCCCCTGAGCTGGGGGTGGCTTCCACGGAAAAAAAAAACTAATCTAAATTAATAAATGTGATACAGAATCCATCTAATAATGAAATAAATCATTAGAACTGGAAATGGGTTTTGCTGTCTGCCCATGTGAGCCACTCCTGACCGCAGCTCTGCTGTGATTCCTTAGGAGGCTCCACCCCACCACGGGGTGCAGGGGTAGGGGTAAGGGTTGGGGGACTCACCCCCCAGTCTGAGCACCACCGAGTTGGAGCTGCTCTTGCCGGTCTGAGGGTTCGTGGCTGTGCATGTGTGCACCCCATCATCCTCCCAAGTCAAGGCCTCGAAGACGAGCTGGTTGGTGGCGTATGTCCGGTTCCTGGAGGTCCAGTGGTACTGAGGGCTGGGGTGGGCGTCTGTCTGGCAGTTCAAGGTCAGGTTGGAGCCCAGGGCGGCCTCAAGGACGGGTCTGGGCATGTCCTGTGTGCTGCTGCTGATGTTCACCTGGTCGGGGCCGTCTGTGTGCAGGGCAGGCACAGGTGGTGGCATGGGGGGTCAGTTCAGAGCTCCCCAGCACGCCCTTCAGAGTGGACTTGTCTTCCTTTTCCTTTTCTTCTATTTTTTGTTTTGTTTTGTTTGGGGGCCACACCCGGTGGTGCTCAGGCCTTCCTCCTGGCTCTACACTCAGGAGTCACTCTGGTGATGTTTGGGTAACCCCATGGAATGCTGGGTCGAACCCAGGTCCACCACATGCCAGGCAACTGGACTGAGCCATTGGACTCCCACTGTGGCCGCAGACTTGCTTTCCTGGCTCCTGCCCTCCCCCACCCCTACATATCCACTTCATTCCCCCTAATTAAACCCCTGCTGGCCTTCATCCACTATGCCCCATGGTTGGGGGCGCTAAGTCACAGCCACTGCAAGCGTGCAGGTGGATACCAACACCCTGCACTCCCCACTCCCAACTTTTCTACCCGCACAGAAGACTCAGATTGGTCATGGTGTCCACTCTCCTCTGGCCAGTGCTTCTTGGGCCTCTCCCCACTTGCCCCCTGCCATGGCCCATAGGGCCCTGAGTCATGTCCCCCCCAACCTTATCTCCTGGCCTCTTTTGTCAACTCCCCCCAATGCATCTTAACCACCTTTGCACCCTCTAACACCCTCCCTGATGTGTTGACCCCCCTGAGTTCCTCCTACCCAGGGCACAAAGACCTTTCCCCTGGCCACACCAGCTAAGAATCCCCCAACCTCCCCAGTCCCACTTCAGGTTGAGGGTCCTCCTGACCCTTATCCCCACCCACCCTAAGTTCTTCCCCTCTTTCCTACTGGGTGATCTAAGCGCCATGGAGGGCAGGCCCAGGCCCTGTCCAGTGCCCACAGGACCTGGCACAGAGGGGCACCCCTATTCCTCTCCCGGCTCCCAAATGGATAGGGGCCGGGAAGCGGACACTCACAGTAGATGTCCAGGTGGACAGGGTCGCTGCGGGCTTCGCTGGTACTGTCCCACACCAGGCACTGGTAGGGCCCCGTGTCCGAGCGCCGGAGACGGTAGATGGCCAGGGTGCGGTTGTCAGTGGACAGCACCAGGCGCTCGTTGGGCTGCAGAGGTTGGCCCCCAAGTAGCCAGTGGACACTCAGGTCCGTGTGGTTCGTCCTGCAGGTCAGGTTCACGGGTGGGCCAGTGTCACTCTCCACCAGGAAGTCGCTGGACACCAGGATGGACGGTGGGGTCAGGTGGTCTGCAAACACGGAACTTCAGGCTGGGGCTCAGGGGAACTCCTCACCCCCCATCCCGTTTTCTGCCTTGACCTCTGGGTTGGGGAGGAGCAAACTCACCTGGCACCTGGATTTCCAGGGTGTCCATGTGGGTCAGCTGAGTGACAAGGTTGCTGACCACGCATCTGTAGGTGCCACTGTGTTTCCCGGTGATGTGGGGGATGGAGAATCTGAAGGTGGTAATCGGTTGTTCGACGTTATAGGGGACAGTCCAAGTGAAATTTGGGGGCGGGTAGGACTGAATGTTCACGGAGAAGGTCACATGGGAGCCCCTGGGCACCTCCTCCATCTTCCAGTTGGCGTTCTCAATGTCCAGCGTGATTGTAAAAGGGTCGGGGCCATCTAGGAGACAAGAAGCGGTCAGCTGAGACTGGAATGCCAGCCCAACCCTGGGCTTTTGCCATTGATCCCTGAGGTGATGGCTGTGCCGGGGATCCATGACCCAGGGCCCAGAGGAGTGCTGAGGTGGGGTGAGAGGGTGCTAGCATCAGCCCTGAGGGACGCACAGGGTGGGGACGACAGAGCTTCATGGGATTAGCTGCAACATGGGCATATCTGGAGGGAAATCAGCAGAAGGAGAGGCTCAGGGTGATCTCTCATGGTGGGTAGAACCCCCCGGGAAAGATCAGATGTCCGATGGCAAGAGGCCAAAGAGCAGGAGAACATGCCTTCAGCGGGAAGTTTGGTGCTGGCAGGGGTTTGGGAAAAATTAGGGGCAGGAGGACAATGGGGGAGGGGAAAAGTGCCTGCTTCAGAGTCAGGCTAGGGAAGTGGGAGGGAAACTGGGCGCATTGGTGGAAGGCAGTGGGCGCTGGGGAAGGGATTGGCATTGGAACAATAGAGGCTGGACACTTAATTACATGTTTTTTTTTTCTTTTGGGGTCACACCTGGCTATGCACAGGGATTACTCCTGGCTCTGCACTCAGGATCATCCCTGGCAGTACTCAGGGGACCATATGGGATACTGGTAACTAAACCTGGGTCAGCCGCGTGCAAGGCAAATACCCTACCTGCTGAGCTATTGCTCCAGCCCCTACAAGTATGTTCTGTAACTGGTGACTTACAAAAAGTAAAGAACAATTAAAAGAAAAAGAAAAAAAAGACACAGCCTTGGGTCCAGTAAAGGGTGCTTGCCTTGCACACAACCAATCTGGGTTCTATCCCTGGCAGCCCACAGGGTCGCTTGAGCCACCAGAAGTGATTCCTGAGCTCAGAGACAGGATTAAGCCCTGAGTACTGCCAGGTCTCTCTCTCTCTCTCTCTCTCTCTCACACACACACACACACACACACACACACACACACACACACGCAGCCCAGGGTTGGATATGGGCTGTGGGCTGTCAGGTGCTGGCCTTGTCTGTTCCCATGTTATCACCTGCACCTAGTTCAACCCCCAGCAACCTTTGGTCCCCTAAGCACCTCCAAGTGTAACCTCTGAGCACCACTAGGTGGGGTCCCCCCAAATCCCACAAACAAAGCCTGCCCACCACACCTCTTTCCCAACCCAGGCAGGATTTTGCATTCAGCAGGCAAAGGTTAAAGGAGTCCTGTTTGGGAGGTGGTAAGTGGGAGATTTCCAGGTGCCATTCAAATGGGGTCGAGAGAGGTGCAGGACTGGGGCTCCCGGACACAGTCTGACAGCTTCTCAAGCTGGAAGTCGGGCTGGAATGACCCAGGACATGGAGGCCAGCGGAGGGCAGAGGCCAGATAGGGACTCACAGTTGACCACAATGTTCTGGATGTTGCTCTTTAGGGAATGACTCGCGTTTTGGATTTCACACTGGTAAGTCCCGAAGTCTGTCCGCTGCACGGTGGTGAAGGTGAGGTTCCTGTCATCGTCCGACAAACTCATGTGCGCATCCAGCACAAGGGGGTGGTTCTGGAAGAACCAGTGGATGGTGACCGCGGTCTCCTGGGTCTCACACAGCAGAGTCAGGGAGTCTTTGTGCTCCGTGACCGTGGTCGAGCTGGCCGTGAGTGTTGCATTGGTCAGAAGCACTGGGTGGGGGTGGGGGGAGACAGAGGAGACGATGTAGACATAGCAGCACAGCCCTGGAGGGCCCTGGAGAGGCGGGGGTGGATGAGAGCCACCCAGAGCTCATTCCCGGGGCCACCCCTCTGGCAGCCCCTCTCTAAGCCCCACTCATGGGATGCATCCCGGAATTCAGAGGGTCAGGGATGAGTGTTAGCTGCAGGGGCCGGAGAGATGGTCCCAAGGGGAAGGTGCTTGATGTGCCCATGGGCATCCCAGGTACCACACAATGTCCCCTTAGCCTAATCCTGAGCACTGCCAGCCCTCTGCTCCCCATAAAAAAAAATTAACTGCAAAGAGACTGGAGCTGGTATTATGGATGCTGGCTGTGTACCCCACCTCCTTCTCAGTCACCGCCCACCCATGGCCATGAAGCCCCCTGGACCCCAGGAGAACACATGGGTCCACATTGGGTGACCACACTGGGTCCATTTGCCATACCCTGTGGATTTCTGGGTACTTGAGGCATTGAGGATACAGATCTGAACGAGTCGTATCTTTCTGAGCCTGCTTCCTCACGAATCTGGGGTGTCTGGAGGTGGGGGGATCCCAAAGTCCAAGCATTCTCCTCCAAACTTTGGGTGACAGTGATGGTGAATGCGTCGGCTTCTGGAGTGTCCTGGGCAGCAGTGGGCAGACCACGGGCAGAAAGAAGGGAGGCTGTTTGGGAAAGAAGCGACAGTTGGGGTTCAGAGGGGTGGGTGTACTGAAGGGGGTTTGAGTTATGAATATGGTTTTTGACCCTGCCAGGCCTGACTCTGAGCCTCGGTTTGCCCAGGTATCATGTGACCATAATGTTACCTGCAGACTAGGGTTTTTGGGAAGAGTCATGGGTATGCACACCTGGCTCTCCCCACTCTCTGGCATGGCCACCCAAGCCCCCAGGGGGGCCAACACTCTTAGAGAGGCAATGTCTCTTGGCAAATCCTGGGCGGAGGCTTCTAGAACCGAGCCCACAGGAAAGCTATTTGTCTCTCAGCAACATGTTTTGTCTTGGGGTCATATCAGGCAATGCTCAGAGCTTAAGAATCACTCCTGGAGGTGCTTGGGGGATCCTATGGGATTGTGGGGATCAAACACAGGTAGGCTACGTGCAGGGCAAATGTCCTCCCTGCTGGATATGGCGCCAGGTTTCTTCATTTCTCCTGGGAGAAGCTGATCTTTGGCCCTTTGGACACTTCCTCACTCAAGATGCAGCCCTTGCCTCAGATTTGACCTCTTGGCACAGTTCTTGAAGCCACAAGGGTGTGTGGCCATGGATGACCCATATCCATGGGCACTGAGCTCCATGCCCCCACGCATCCTGTAAGACCAGAGAACTGGGTGGGGCCCAGGCCCCCCCATTTCCCACCCACCCATACCGACTCCCCAGGCACCACCCCTGCTTCTGAGTCAGTTTTTGCAGGCTGGAGCTGGGCTGTCTGGGAGCAAACATGGACTTGGTGCCTTCCTGGGCGCCATCGTCAAGTGTCGGGGTGAGCCTCGAGAATCGAGGATGCAGCTCATCAGGCTATTCGTAGGACCCCTAAGGCCTTCAGAGCCCACCAGGGTGTGGTCATTGGGATGATGACCAGATCTCTGTCTTCCAGGCTGAGTAGAACTGAGGCTTTGAGCCCAAGGCTGCCTTCAAGGCGAGGTTTGAACCCTGACTTCACCATTCTTTTGGGCAAGGGGGGACGTCTGTCTGAGGCTCAGTTTCCCCATTTGTAAAAATGGAGGAAGTCACAGTTCTTGCCTCACAGAGCTGTCATAAGACGAAATGAAAGTGTCCAATTCAAACAGCTTAATCAGTGGCTGAATAAATAACAGTACTCCTACATAAAAAAAAGACTAAATGAAGAATGGCCAGAGAAATAAAACAGCAGGGAGGGCCTTGTCTTGTATGCAGCTGACCCAGGTTTGATCCAGGGTATTTAATAGGGTCCCCCAAGTAATTCCTGAGTGCAGAGTCAGGAGGAGCCCCTGAGCATTGCCATGTGAAAACCTCCCATCCCCCCCAAATAAAAAAATAGATGAAGGGACTGATCCAGGTTCAATCCCCAGGATACCATAGGGACCCCAAGCACCTTTAGGAATGAGTTTGAACAGAGAGGCAGGAGTGAGCCATGAGGACCTCTGGATGTGACCCCCGAACAAACAAAGAAACCAAAAAAAATAAATGAAGGGCCAGAAATAGTGGGAGAGTTAAGGCACTTGCCTTGCACACACCTGACCCAAGTTTGGTTCCCAGCACCTAAGGCCACCGGGAGTGACCCTTGAGCAGAGTCAGGAGTAAGCACTGAGCAGTCACCACTGTGCTTGAGATCCAAAAAGAAAAGCAAAAGAAAGAAAGAAAAAAAAGGAAGAAAGAAAGAAAGAAAGAAAGAGAGAGAGAGAGAAAGGAGTGAGGGACAGAGGAAGGCAGGAAATAAAGAATAAAAGGAGGAATGAAGGGAAGGAGAAGGAAAAGGAGGCAGGGAGGGAGTGAGCAGGGGCTTGGATGCCAGAGCACAGGCTTTGCCAATGAGATGCTTGTCTGGGCACTGTGGGGGAGTCCCCCACAGTGCTGGGCGTGATCCTGGCTTGGTTACAAGAAAAGGAACAAAGGGATGAAGGGAGTGTGCTGTCCTTGGCAGGCCAGTCTCACCCCTATACTGGTGCCCGATACCCCTGACGCACCCTCTGGTCACTTTCTCAGAGATTCTGCTCCCTTGCGCCATCTGACCTGCCAGACAAACCCAAGGACCCCCTCTCCCAGCTACATTCCTTGAACCACGGTCCCTCCCTTGCCCTCTTCCGTAGACACACATATCTATGCACTCACATCCACACTCACATGCACCCTCACTCACACACACACTCACACATGCACTCACACACATTCACGTACATACACACATGCACCCTCATTAACACACACACTCACATAAACTCACACATAGGATCACAAACACACACACACACACACTCCTACAGTCCTTCCATTGGAAGGGGGCCGGGTACTCACCCAAGAACAGGAATACCAGCCCGGAGAACTCCATGGGTAGGAGCCCTAATGTCTGGGTGCTCGGCTGTCTTCTGCCTGCTCACAGAGATGACGCGCACTGTGGTCCCCTCTCTCCTGGCATGTGGCGAGAGTCCAGGCCAGGGCACAGAGGCTCCACACTGCAAGGAGGTGGAGGGACTCTGACCCCACTGCTGCCCTCTCCTGAGTCTCCCCTTCCTTCTCTGCTACGCCCTAAGCAGGAACCTCGAAGGGGCTTCCCGGACAGGAGGAAAAGAGCAAGCACCTGCCCTTTGGCCCTGGGTACTCTGGAAGGTTCTGCCTGTGTGACCTGGTCCAGGGAGAGATGAGAGAGAGGCTCAGGAATGATGGGGCTGCAGGAATCCGATTCTGCTGGCTAGGGTGAGAGCAGCAAGAACAGGAATGGAGGGTCCTCCTTGAGTTGATTCCAATTTTTGTTTAATTAATTTATTTAATTTTTGTCTCTTGGGCCACACCCAGCGATGCTCAGGGGTTATTCCTGACTCTGTGCTCAGGGATCACTCCTAGCAGTGCTCAGTGAACCTTACATTGTGGCAGGGATTTGAGCCAGGGTAGGTCACATGCAAAACAAACGCTGGAACCGCTGTTCGATGGCTCCCACGCCCACAGCAGCGTTTAAGGGAGGCATGAACACTGCCCCATTTGACAGGGAGTGAACTGAGCAGATCAGAGTGGTTGAGTGACTTAACTCAGGTCACAGAGCTGACTGAGGTAAAACACAGAATTACCTGAGGGGCCAGGGCTGGTCCAGTGGCCTTGTGGTCCCGAATGTGTGAATTGATCTCTGGAGCTGCCCACATGCACAGAGCATCGTCCCCAAACTTCTGCAGTTTTGGGCTCCCCAACCCGTGGGAAATGACAGAGTGCAGAGCCTCAGTTCTCATCTCAGTGTGTGAGCACTGCAGCTGGAGTTCTCAACTGGGGCCATAAGCTCCACAGTGTAAAAGGCACCAGGACCAAGAAATAGCACAGCAGGGAGGGCGCTTGCCTCACCTGCAGCCAACACAACCAACCCAGGTTTCACCCTGGCACCGCAGAGGGTCCCCTGAGTCCCAGCGGGAGAGACCCCAGAGCACAGAGTCAGGAGTCAGCCCTGAGCACCACTTAAGTCACACACACACACACACACACACACACACAAATCACCATACTTGGAAACATCTGTGGCCCAGTGGGCGGCATCACAGTCAAGAATAGTGCACACCCTGACATGGTGACCCCAACGAAGAGAAATCAGGGCTGGATCAACAGGACAGCGGGGAGGGTATTTGCCTTGCATGCACTGACCCGGGTTCGATCCCTAGTACCTCTACGGTTCCCAAGCCTGCTAGGAGTAATCCCTGAGCACAAGCAGGAGTCAGGCTTGAGCACCATGGTGTGCCCTCCCTGCCCCCAATCCAGAAAAAGTGATCATTGCAGGGGCACATCATCTCTCAGCAGAGAAAAACTCCCTCCCGGCATCTCTCGAGACAAGAGGTGAGTGTCTGTTAGGTGTGCACGTTCCCGGGAGTGCAAGTTGGGGTTGGGGGACCAGAACCCTGAGAAGTGCCTCCCTGCCCTGCTCTGTGAGCCCCTCCCTGTGAGCAGGGTCCAGGGGACCAGCTGGGTGCTGAAGTGTCCCCACAAATGTCCCTGGAGACAGTGAGAACCCTAGGCATACCCCAGGCCTCTGTACCCCACATGAAGCTGTGCCCATGGCCTGGCTGCTGGCCAGGGAGACTGGACCGGTTTATAGCTGTCCTTATTGCCCCATCCTTGGCCAGTTCCCGGTAGAGGACGGATGCCCTTTTCTCCTCCAAGTCATCACTGGAGATTATATGGAAAAGTGATACCGGGGAGGGTCAGAGCAGAGTACTGTGGGTAGAGCATTAACTTTATACACGGGCGACCCGGGTTCAATCTCTGGTGTCCCGTATGGTCCCTCAAGCATAGCTAGGAGTAATTTTTGAGTAAAGATACAGGAATAACCCTTAAGCATCACTGGGTGTTACTCAAAAAGCAAAAATATAAAAAAAATTAAAATTAAAAAGTAATACCCAGGTTAAATGGGGAAACTGAGGTAGAGGGGAGCAGGCTTCCCAGCTGCTGGAGTCTGGAGCACAGGGAGGAAGTCGGCTCCTCCAAATCCCTACTCACACCCTCCTGCTCCAGCTGGAGCTTGTGGGTGCTTTGGCGCCCCCATCCCCACCTTCCTCTGTCTGCGACTCTGTCACCCACTCATCTCCCCTGACAGCTGTGCTGGTGCCGCTGCCTGGCGGGGAGACCCCAGACTAAGGACGGCACCTAGCATACTCAGATGCCTCCTGTGTCTGTCATTCACACATGGGTGGGATCTGGGCAGGATTTTGAAGGTGTCTTCCTGTGTCTTTCGATAAAGTATCTTACTAAATTAATGGGCTGGAGCGATAGCACAGCGGTTGGGCAATCGCCTTTCACGCGGCCGACCCGTGTTCGATTCCTCCACTCCTCTCAGAGAGCCCGGCAAGCTACCAAGAGTATGGAGCCTGCATGGCAGAGCCTGGCAAGCTACCCGTGCATATTGGATATGCCAAAAACAGTAACAATAAGTCTCTCAATGAGAGACATTACTGGTGCCCGCTCGAACAAATCGATGAGCAACGGGATGACAGTGACAGTGACTAAATTAATATGCTGGACATTGTGGGACATCTATTATGAATAAGTGTTAATCTTTGTGTTTTATCTGCAAACTGTATTGCTAATGTGAAGAGAGGCTCTGATGTATAGGAATATCATGGTTCATGACAATTAATAGTACAGGGGTTAAGGCGCTTGCTTGGCATGTGCTGATCCAGGTCTGATCCTGCACCCCTAAGCACAGAGTGAACTTGAGCAGAGAGACTGGAGGAACCCCAGAAAAACTGCTGGGTGTGGTCCATAACTAAGAAAAATTAAAAATTAAAAGATCAGAAGTAGCAGTTCTAGAATTGGATTTTTGGACTCAGTCCGAACTCTGCCCTATTGATCTAGATAAGTTATGTAATATTTTGGGGTTTCCAGTTCATTATCTAGAAAATGAAAAGAACAGTGTAATCTCTGAAGAATTGCTTTAAGGGTGGAATGAGATATATGGATATACATATCTATGACCTTAGAACAGTGCCTAGTAAGAATGTTACATAAATATTGCTTTCTACTTTCCAAACTACCTGTGATGTTAATTAAAGAAAAACTCATTTTCTTGGGTCTTGCTCTCTTTTTACTTTTATTATATGTGAGCATTATAATAGAGCATTTATTATATGAGAGCATATACTACTTAATGGTCAGGAGTGATAGTACAGCAGATAGGGCACTTTCCTTTCATGGGGCCAACTCACGTTCAATCCCAAGCATCCCATATTGTCCCTCAAACCCTGCCAGGTATAATTCCTGAGTGTAGAGCCAGGGGTTACCCCTGAGCATCGCTGGGTGGGGCCCCAAAATAATATATTTATATACATGTGTTTGTGTGTGTATAATATATCACTTGAAACTGACTAGAGGCTAGTGAGATGATATAGCAGGTAAGGCACTTGCCTTGCATGCAGCTGACTCAGATCAATTCCAGACACCACATGTGGTTTCCCAGCCTGACCAGGAGTGATCCCTGATGAAGAGGCAGGAGTAAGCCTGGAGCACTACCAGGTGTACCCCTTAAATTAAAAACAAAATTTAAAAAAAAAATAAAATTGGTGGGCTGAAGAGATGTTTTCAGGGCACAAATGGATCCTTTACATGTGGGATCCCCTGGGTAAATCCCCACTGGTGTAAAATCAATGAAAAAAAAAACTTGGGCTTGGTCTTTCGCCTGGTCTTTCCTTGTCTCTCTCCCACAGGAGAGCAGTGTTTGCTTTCAGGAGTGCCTGAGGGCAGGAAATCCAGAATCCTGACTCCTGATCACAGAAATCTTTCTAGAAAAAGCAAGCCAGAGATTTTTCACAAACCCATGGGCTCTAAATGCAGGGAGACAGAGGTGTGGGGCGTGAATGAGAAGACACTCAGTGTGTGTGTGGGGGGGTGGGGTGGAAATAGATGTTCCTGTGCCTTTGGTTCTCGCTCTGCTTCTTCATTGGGTGTGTCCATTCCTGGGGTCTGCAGGGAGAGAACCTCTGTGGGCCTGAGTGGTGCAAATGCTGCATATTCCCAAGAAAGGCCGATTGTCATCCCTCCAGAGCCCCTAGGGACCGAGTTGTATGAGCTGTGTGAGATGTTGTGTTATGATGCCGCTGATATACCAAGATTGGCACACCACATTTGATGGAGTGTAAGGAGGAGTCAACCAATCTTGATAAAAAAAATATATATATATATATGTACACACATGTATTAATACACAAGACTCAAAACACTAACAACATGTTAATGGTCTCTAATACAGGGGCTTAATGGTTTTGAGATGAGATACAAGAATTTTCACACACTTTCTCTCAGGAAACCTTTTCAGATCATTTTTAGTCAATTATTCATAACAAGCAGTACAAAATAAATTATTCAGCATCTGCCTTTGGGCAGGCTTGGGTGGTGGTAGTGGGAAAACTCAAAATAATGGTGGTGGGAAGATGTAATAGTGATAGGATTGATGTTGATATAATGAATGTAATCAGAACAACTCTTTGATAATAAAATTTATATATGTGTGTATATATATGTATATATGAGTTACTGTGTCTGCAGGTCTCAGACCCAGAATAGTTTTTTTTTTTTAATTTTAAAAATTTTATTGAATCACCGTGAGATAGTTGCAAGCTTTCATGTTTGGGTTACAATCTCACAATGATCAAACACCCATCCCTCCACCAGTGCACATTCCCCACCACCAATATCCCAGGTAACCCTTTCCCACCCTCCCCCTGCCTCCATGGCAGACAATATTCCCCATACTCTCTCTCTACTTTTGGGTATTATAGTTTGCAACATAGAAACTGAGAGGTCATCATGTTTGGTCGATTATCTACTTTTGGCATGCATCTACCATCCCAACTGGTTCCTCCAACTATCATTTTCTTTTTTTTTTTTTATTTATTTTATTGAATCACCATGTGGAAAGTTACAAAGTTCTAAGGCTTATGTCTAAGTTATACAATGCTCAAACACCCGTTCCTTCACCAGTGCCCATATTCCACAACCAATAAAAACAAAAACAAAACAAACAAACAAAAAAAACCAGTATACATCCCACCCCTTATCCCCCAACCCCCCCCTGCGTGACTGATAATTTCACTTCCTTTTCTCTTTACCTTGATTACATTCCAGATTTCAACCCCAAACTCACTATTGTTGTTGGAGTTTCAACACAGACTCACTATTTTTGTTGGAATTTATCCCCCAAGAATACAGCTCTATTGACAAGGAAATATTTGATAATATTTTCCACTGATGAGAATGAAGAGATAAAAAGTCACGCGGCTGCGGTAGCAGCCACGCGGTTTACAATTTCTGTATTATAGTAATTAAGTCCAGGGAGATTTAAGTTGGAAAATGAATCATTTACCTTCCTGGAACAGCATGGAGCAAAAGCTTAGTTCACAGTCTGCATACATGGTTGTAAGCACTCGCTGGAACCCCAAGTCATAAAGCTGTCTCTGGTTCCTGCTCGTTCCACATCCACGTGGCTGTGCAAAGGCATGGCCACCTGGGTCGAATCTCGGCCGGAGCCTGAGCTCCGGCCCTGGCCTGAGACTGCCCAGGTGTCCTGCGGCTGTTTCAAGTTCAAAGCACATTTTTTTTTTCCACGCCACAAAGTTCATACCTGCTCAAAGGACCCACAAAATGTCGGACACTACGCCTTCTCCAGGAGGGGAGAGAGACCAAGAAAGAAGGATATTTCCTCCGTTAGCCGGCGTGGGGCAAAAGCTTAGTTCACAGTCTGCATACATGGTTGCAATTACTCGCTGGAACCCCAAGTCATAAAGCTGGCTCTGGTTCCTGCTCGTTCCACATCCACGCGGCTGTGCCCAACTATCATTTTCTTAGTGATCCCTTCTCTATTTCATATGCCTTCTCCCCTCCGCTTATGAAGCAGTCTTTCAGCTATGGGGCAATCCCTCTGGCCCTCATATCTACTGTCCTTGGGTGTCAGCCTCATGTAATGTTATTTTATACTCCACAAATGAGTGTAGTCCCTCTATGTCTGTCCCTCTCTTTCTGACTCATTTCACTTAACATGATACTCTCCATGTTTATCCATTTATAAGCAAATTTCATGACTTCATGTCTCCTAACAGCTGCATAGTATTCTATTGTGTACTTGTACCAAGGTTTCTTTAACCAGTCACCTGTTTTAGGGCACTCGGATTGTTTCCAGATTTTGGCTATCGTGAACAGTGCTGCAATGAATATATAGGTACAGAAGTCATTTCTACTGTGGTTTTTTGCGTCCTCGGGATATATTTCCAAAAGTGGTATTCCGGGGTAATATGGAAGCTCAATTGCTAGTTTTTGAAGGACTGTCCAAATTGTTTTCCAGAAAGGCTGGACCAGTCGGCATTCCCACCAACAGTGAAGGAACATCTCTTTTTCCCCACATCCACGCTAGCACTGATTGCTTTTGTTCTTTGGAATGTGTGCCAGTCTCTGTGGTGTGAGATGATATCTCATTGTTGTTTTGATTTGCATCTCCCTGATGACTAGCAATGTGGAGCATTTTTTCATGTGCTTTTTGGCCATTTGCATTTCTTTTTTGAGGAAACTTCTGTTCATTTCTTCTCTCCATTTTTTGATGGGGTTGGGTTTTTTTTTCTTATATAATTCTACTAGCTCAGATCCAGAATTGTTGTGGACCATGTCCACATAGACGGCCATGGTCTCCCAGTTGCTGGTCCCGGAAGCCTGGCCCTCTCTTCCTAAATTGCTTCTTTTTCGCTTTTTCTTTCTTTCTTTCTTTCTTTCTTTCTTTCTTTCTTTCTTTCTTTCTTTCTTTCTTTCTTTCTTTCTTTCTTTCTTTCTTTCTTTCTTTCTTTCTTTCTTTCTTTCTTTCTTTCTTTCTTTCTTTCTTTCTTTCTTTCTTTCTTTCTTTCTTTCTTTCTTTCTTTCTTTCTTTCTTTCTTTCTTTCTTTCTCTCTCTCTCTCTTTCTTTCTTTCTTTCTTTCTCTCTTTCTTTCTCTCTCTCTCTCCCTCCCTCTCTCTCTTTCTCTCTCTCCCTCCCTCCCTCCCTCCCTCCCTCCCTCCCTCCCTCCCTCCCTCTTCTCTCTCTCTCTCTCTCTTTCTTTCTTTCTTTCTTTCTTTCTTTCTTTCTTTCTTTCTTTCTTTTCTTTCTTTCTTTCTTTCTTTCTTTCTTTCTTTCTTTCTTTCTTTCTTTCTTTCTCTCTCTCTCTCCCTCCCTCCCTCCCTCTCTCTCTCTTTCTCTCTCTCCCTCCCTCCCTCCCTCCCTCCCTCCCTCCCTCCCTCTCTCTCTCTCTCTCTCTTTCTTTCTTTCTTTCTTTCTTTCTTTCTTTCTTTCTTTCTTTCTTTCTTTCTTTCTTTCTTTCTTTCTTTCTTTCTTTCTTTCTCTTTCTTACCAACTAGTTGCCTGTTTATTTGTTTGTTAATTAAAAACAATACTGCAGGGGCCGGAGAGATAGCACAGCGGGTAGGGCGTTTGCCTTGCACGCAGGCCGACCTGGGTTCGATCCCCGGCATCCCATATGGTCCCCCAAGCACTGCCAGGAGTAATTCCTGAGTGCAAAGCCAGGAGTAACCCCTGAGCATCGCTGGGTGTGACCCAAAAAGCAAAAACAAAAAACAAAACCAAAAAACAATACTGCAGATGGAAGAGAGAGGGTTAAAAAACAAGCTGCTGGAAAACTGGGGAGCTGGGGTGGGGGAGGAGGCGCAGTCCTGCTCTGAGTCAGCTTGGAGATCTGTCACAGGTCCTGCATACCTGGGTTTTTCAGCAGGTTCCCCCGTAGGTGAGGCTCGTCCATGAACATGACTGTGTGGTTGGGTTCTGGAGGTTTTCAGCTCCAGTGTTATGCTGGGGCAGGGAGGGAAACTCAACCTGCCCTGCTCTGAGGTGCTCCGGTGACAGCCTGGCGTCGGGTCAGAACGTCATGGTGGGGAATTAGAGGAGACTAGAGAATGGATCTGATGTATGGGTGGGAAGAAGAGAAAATGGGATGAAAAGAAAAGGAATAAGAAGGAGATAAAGGGATGGAGGATACAGGAGTCAAAGAAGAAAAGGTAGTGGAATATGGCAGAAAAATATGAAGTGGATAGAGCCCTGGGTCCGCAGAGACAGACCTCCATGGTGGTTAGAGAAGAGCTGTGTCACCGAGACACTGTGCCACAGGGGCTTCTGGGACTGGGGTGTCCTGCTTCCACGCTGTCCACAAGAACCCGAGTCAGCGGCTGTAAGCTTGGGAATAAAGGAACAAGACGGGGTTGAGTTCAGTGAGCAGAAAGAAGGCAGCGGGAGATGCAGGGACAGGAACGGTGTTGCGGAGAGCAGAGGCGCAGCTGGGAGGAGAAGCATGATGGACCAGAGAGGAGAGCGAGGCGTGAATGGGGCAGAGCAAGGAGGCTTGACAGGAGATTCTCAGGATGGCTCTCCTCATGTCCTTGTGAGCCCGAGGGTGTGAGTTGCTCTCTGGAGCGGCTCACGTGCACAGAGCATTGCGCCCAAACTTCTGCATTTTGGGGCCGCCAAAGCCCTGGGCAATGACAGAGTGCAGAGCCTTGATTCTCAGTCCAGTGTGTGTGTGAGCACTGCAGCAGGAGGGCGCCTATTCTGAGCACTGGGGTTATGAGCACCACAATGTAAAAGGCACCAGGACCAAGAAATATCACAGGAGGCAGGGCACTTGCCTCACCTGCAGCCCACACACCCAACCCAGGTTTCAAAACCAGCACTGCAGAGGGTCCCCTGGGTCCCAGCAGGAGGGACCCCAGAGCACAGAGCAGGAGTCAGCCCTGAGCACCATTTGAGTGACTCCCACCCCCCACACAATCACACGCACAATCACCACCCTTGGGGAGCTCTGTGGCACAGTGTGGGGCATCAGAGTCAAGAATAGTGCACACCCTGCCATGGTGACCCCAACAAAGAAAAGGTAGGGCTGGAGCAATAGGATAGTGTGGAGGGCATTTGCCTTGCTTGCACTGATCCAGGTCGATCCCTAGTACCATATATGGTCCCCCAAGCCTGCTAGGAGTAATCCCTGATCATAAGCAGGAGTCAGTCTGAGTGCTGAGGGTGTGCCCTCCCTGCCCCACATTCTAATAAAAGTGATCATCGCCGCACTCATCTGTGGAATATAAAATAACAGAGTTGGTGACTCACACCCAAGAGTAGTAAAGATAAGGACCAGGAAGTCTGCCCCACAGCTTGGAAACTGGCCTCACATGCTGGGGGAAAAGGCAGCTCAAATAGAGAAGGGAACACCAAGTAGAGAATGTTGGGAGGACCCACTCCGGTTGGAAGATTCGAGCTGAAAGTAGACTATAGACCGAACATGAAAGCCACTCAACACCTCTACTGCAGGCTACAACATCCAAAAGGAGAGAGAACAAAAGGGAATACCCTGCCACAGAGGCAGGGTGGGTTGGAGGGGATGGGGTGGGGGTGGTGAGAGGGATACTGGCATCATTGGTGGAGGTGAATGGGCACTGGTGGAGGGATGGGTAAACGATCACTGTATGACTGAAATGCAAACACAAAAGTTCATAAGTTTGTAACTGTACCTCACAGTGATTCTCTAATAAAAATTTTTTTAAAAAGTTAAATCAGTGCAAATTTTTAGTAACAAAGTGGTTAAGCTGACAGAGCCAGCCCAGAGTATGGGCTAAAATCTACCACTGCCCAATTTGTGAATTCTGATAATCCCTGAAATTTCTTGAATATGATTTTCCTTTTTATAACCTGAAATGTTTGGATTAACTTCTCTGAAATATCCTACTTTCTGAAAGCCCTACGATTGAAAACATTTTGAACAGAATTTAGAAAGGGTGTTTTACTTCAGTAAATTTCCAGCTTCTTCTTTTAGAACTATATTTTTTCCCTTATGAGACACCAGATACATTCATGTTGTTCAAGGTTGTCACAGCATGGAAGTTCTTTCACCCAAATATTGAATTTTCATTATTCTCTTCTACGACTTGATCTCATCACCAGTGGAGGAATGAAACAATTACATTACTAATATTTTTATTGGCAGATACCCTAATATCTTTTAGTAGAGAAAACTGTTTTGTTAATCTTTGATGATAGTTTAAATTAGAAACATGTTTATAAGAGTAAATTATAAGTAAACAAGAGGCTTTCTAATTTTTTCATAATATAAGACAACAAAATTCAGCTTTTATAGATGCTTTGAAGAAATATGTGGGAGTACATTACATGCATATAGTGATATGAAAGAGTGATTTATCTATTAGAGTGATATGGCTTGTCTTAGAGAAACCTCAACATTTTATATATATGACCATATAGTATTCTTTGTGAATGGAAAAGTGCAGGTTTCAAAACAATGAAATGTCCAAAATAAAATTTGTATAAATAATTTATAAGAATTCATATAATGGCATTTTATCTATTACCATTGTGGTTTAATATATGTGGCATATTTATTTATTTATTTAATTATTTTTTTAAATTGAGTCACCGTGAGAACAGTTACAAGGCTTTTAGGATCAAGTCTCAGTCATACTATAATCAAACACCCATCCCTTCACCAGTGCACATGTTTCACCACCAAGAACCCCAGCATACCTCCCCTTCCACTCCCCCTCTGCCTGTGTGGCAGATAATTTTCACTGTACTCTCTCTTTATTTTGATTACATTTAATTTTTGACAGAAAAATCACTATCATTATTTGGAGTTTTTCCCCCAACAGTCAGACCTGTCGGAATGGCATCTATTGTCGATAGCAAAAAACATATGATGTTGCACAGTCTCGAAAATGGCCGTCCAGTTTTGGGATTCTGGTATTCAGTCCAGAGGTATTTCTGCCAGCAGCCGCTACATTCCAAGATTGGTTTGTGTACCTCTGGGATCATGGCTATTCAGGAGCAGAGTAGCTGTTCATGGGCGACCGCTCGGGGTCTTATTTGGGCAGGAGACAGGGCCAGTTCTGTCCGCCCCCTCTCCCCCCATTGCGAGATTCCCCATACATCTCATCACTGCAAGCTCCTACCTCTCTGTCCAATTGGTTCTGAACGGTGGTGGTCGCCACACTGTTGAAAAGGGGAATAGGCCGAGGGACAGAAACCCTTCCCCTCCTGGGACTGCACGGGGCCATAGCTTAATTCACAGTACAAGAGTATATCTGCCAGCAGCCACTGCATTCCAAGATTGGTTTCTGTGCCTCTGGGATAATGGATGCTCAGAGGTGAGGGAGTCGTTTCTGAGTGTTTTGTTTTTTTTTTTGTATATCAGGAAAGGTTTCGTGTGACCACTTAGGTTGCGTGATTTGGAGAAATATCCCAGTCCCACATACCGGAGCCATGTTAGTAGAAGCTCAGTGTCGCCAGGACTCCATCTGGAGAAGGCAGGGATGCTGCACCTTCTTTGTCTGGCACCCTGGTGTTGTTGGCCTGATCTGGGGTCCAGAGCATTCTCCTGCTATCAGTGCCCGCTGGCCTGGATTCTTCACTGCTGGGTCCTGTCGCAAAATGGCGCCGAGGGCGGGTTGAGGGCGTGACTTCCGGAGGCTGGGGTTTCTGGAAGCTGGGCTGGTGCCACCCCATTCCAGTGCCCCTTCCCCGCAGTTTGGCGATGTCCCAGTCCCACATACTGGAGCTGTGTTAGTAGAAGCTCAGTGTCGCCAGGGCTCCATCTAGAGAAGGCAGTTGGCTGCACCTTCTCCGTCTGGCACCCCAGTGTTGTTGGCCTGGTCTGGAGTCCGGAGCATTCTCCGGCTTGTGGTGCCCACCAGCCCGGATTCTTCACTGCTGACTGCTGTGGCAAGATTGCACCGAGGGCTATATGTGACATATTTAAAAGGTGCCTAATTGATATAAAATTAAAAAGATATACAAATCTGAAAAATAAAGGTGATCATCACAGGGGTATGTCACCACTCAGCAGAGAAAAAAACGCCTCTCGGCATCTCGCGAGACAAGAGGTGAATGTCTATTAGTGTGCAGGTTCCCAGGAGTGCAGGTTGGGGTTGGGGACAAGAACCCCGAGAAGTGCCTCCCTGCCCTGCTCTGTGAGCCCCTCCCTGTGAGCAGGGTCCAGTCCAGAGGACCAGCTGGGTACTGACTTGCCCCATCAAGTGCCCCTGGAGGTGATGAGAACCCCAGGTACACCCCAGGCCTCTGTACCCACAGGATGATGTGCCCAGGGCCTATATGCTGGCCAGAGACAGGCTGGCCCATTTACTCCGGTTTATTGCTGTACCTATCGTCCTGTCCTTGGCTAGGTCTTGACAGAGGACAGTTGCCCTTTTCTCCTCTTTGTCACCTCTGGAGATCATATGGTGAAAGTAATAGCACTGTAGCACTGTTGCACTGTCATCCCGTTGCTCATCGATTTGCTCCAGCGGGCACCAGGAACGTCTCCATTATGAGACTTGTTACTGTTTTGGGCATGGGTAGCTTGCCAGGCTCTGCCATCTGGGCGGGATACTCTCAGTAGCTTGCCAGGCTCTCCAGGAGGGATGGAGGAATCGAACTTGGGTTGGCTTCATGCAAGGCAAACACCCTACCCGCTGTGCTATTGCTCCAGTCAAGTGGGGAAACTGAGGTAGAGAAGGGTGCAGGCTTCCCAGCTGGATGGGATCTGCTGTACAAGGAAATCGGCTCCAAAATCCCTCCTCATGCCCTCCTGCTCCAGCTGGAGCTTGTGGGAGCCTTGGCAGTCCCGTCCCCATTTTCCTCCTGTCTGTGGCTCTGTCATCCACTCATCTCCCCTTAAGGCTGCACAGCTGGTGCCCCTGCCTTGTGGGGCACCGCAGGCCTAGGATGGTGCCTAGTATACATAGATGCCTCCTGTGTCCATCCCTCACACATGGGTGGGACCCTGGCAGGATTTTGAAGGTATCTTCTTGTGTCTTTCGATATCTTACTAAATTAATATGCAGAACTTTGGGGGGCATCTCTTATGAATAAGTCTATACCTTTTGTGTTTTATCTGCCAACAGTATTTCTAATGTAAGGAGAGACTCTGATGTGTAGGAATGTCATAAATCATGACAGTTAATAGTACAGGGGTTAAAGTGCTTGCCTGGCATGTGGCTGACCCGGATGTGATCCTGCACCCCTAAGCACAGTGACCCTTGAGCAGTGATGCAGGAGGCATCCCCAGAAAACTGCTGGGCATGGTCCATAACTAAGCAAAATTAAAAATTAAAAGATCAGAGCAGCAGTTCTAGGATTGGATTCTTGGACTCAGTCCCAGCTCTGCCCTTTTTATCTATGTAAATTATGTAATAATTTCTGGTTTCCAGTTCATCATCTAGAAAATAAAAATCACAGTGTGATCTCTGAAGAATTGCTTTGAGGTTGGAATGAGATATATGGATATGCATATCTATGACTTTAGAGCAGTGCCTATTAAGAATGTTACATAAATATTATGTTCTACTTTCCAAATACCTGTGATGTTAATTAAAAAAGCTCATTATCTTGGGTCTTGTTCTCTTTTTACTTTTTTTTTTACTTTCCTTTTCTTTTTTTAATTTTCTTTTATTTTTTATTTTTTTTATTAGTTTATTTTTAATTAGAGAGTCATCGTGAGGGTACAGTTACAGATCCATACATCTTTGTGCTCATGTTTCCCCCATACAAAGTTCGATAACCCACCCCTTCACCAGTGCCCATTCTCCACCACCAGTAAACCCAACATCCCTCCCCCCCTCCCCAGTCCCGTCTCCCCCCACCCCACCCTGCCACTATAGCAGGGAATTCCCTTTTGTTCTCTCTCTCTGATTAGGTGTTGTGGTTTGCAATAAAGGTGTTGAGTGGCCATTGTGTTCAGTCTCTAGTCTGTATTCGGCCCGCATCACCCTTCCCCCACATGACCTCCAACCACATTTTACTTGGTCCCTTCCCTGAGTTACCCAGAATGAGAGACCAGCCTCCAAGCCATGGAAACAATCTCCTGGTACTTATTTCTACTATTCTTGGGCGTTAGTCTTATAGTCTATTATTCTACATTCCACAGATGAGTGCAATCTTTCTATGTCTGTCTCTCTCTTTCTGACTCATTTCACTTAGCATGATACTTTCCATGTTGATCCACTTATATGCAAACGTCATGACCTCATTTTTTCTAACAGCTCTTTTTACTTTTTTTTATATGAGAGCATTATAATAGAGCTTTTTGTATATCAGAGCATAAACCACTTAATGGTCAGGAGCGATAGTACAGCAGATAGGGCACTTTCCTTACACATGGCCAACCCAGGTTCAATCCTAAGCATCCCATGTTGTCCCCTGAGCCCTGACAGGTGTAATTACCCGGTGTAATTCCTGAGTGCAGAGCCATGACTTACCCCTGAGCATTGCTGCATGTGGCCCCAAACTAATGTGTGTGTGTGTGTGTGTGTGTGTGTGTGTGTAGTATATAGCACTTGAAATTGACTAGGGGCCAGTGAGATGATATAGCAGATAAGGCACTTGCCCTGCATACAGTTGACCCAAACTCAATCCCAGACACCACATGTTGTTTCCCAGCCCTGCCAGGAGTGATCACTGAGTGCACAGCCAGGAGTAAGCCCTGAGCACCACCAGGTGCACCTCCAAAATTAAAAACAAAAGAAAAGTTGTTTAAAAATAAAATTGATGGTGTGGAGAGATGGTTTCAGGGCTAGAGTGAAACTTTTGTATGTGGAGTCAGCTGGTGCAGCTGCCTGTTGGGGGGACCCCATCCTAGAACGGTGTCTAGCATACGCAGATGCCACCTGTGTCCGTCATTCACACATGGCTGGTACCCTGACAGGAGTGCCAGGTGCATGAGGCCATTTCACTTGCCATCCTACAGAGTCCGAGGAGAAACTTGGACTCAGGAACTGGAACCTTGTCAAGGCAAATCTTCTGTTTTGGTTTGGTTTTCATTCAGTTACCCCTCTCTCCCAGCCCTAGCCCTTTTTTCAGTTTTTGTTGCAGTACTGTATTTTACAGTACTGTTAATGAGGAGCCCGAGTGATAGGAAGGTGTGTAGGGCACTCACACAACAGCTAGGACACTAGCCTCATGCACAGTTGACTTGGGCTCAGTCCTTGGCATCCCAGATGGTCCCTCAAGCACCGCCAGGAGTGATTCTTGAGTACAGAACCAGGGGTCAACCCTGAGCACAAATAATGATAGTGACCTTTTCATAAACACACTGTTTCATGACCGTTTCCTGCACACATCACTTAACGACCATTTGTGCACTCACTGTTCCAGCACCAAACCCACCGCCATGTGCCTGCTTCCCTCCACCAACTCCCCAAAGACCCCTCATCCACCCCACCCCCAACTTGTAAGCTCAGGTCTGTAGACTCATTTTCCATTTCTGTTGTCATCCAAAGCCCTTATTTTTCTTTTTGTTTTTTGGGGTCAGGGGGAAGTTTGGGGCCACACATAGCGATGCTCAGGAATGGTCCCTGTAGTGCTCAGATGGGGTGCTGGGCATGGAACCAGGGTTAGCTGTGTGCAAGGCAGGTGCCTTCCCCATACTATCTCTTCATCCCGGGGCCACCCATGATGTTCCTTCTTTTTTTTAATCACTGTGAGATAATACAGTTAGGAAGTTGTTCATGATTGGCTTTCAGTCATACAATGTTCCAAGACCCATCCCCTCACCAGTGCACATTCCCCACCACCAATGTCTCCAGGTTCCCCTACCTCACTTCCACCCCAGCCTGACTCTATGGCACACACTTTTCTTCTCTCTCCCTCTCCTCATTTTTTCCTGTTAGGCACTGTGGTTTGTGGTTTGCAACAGTTAATGAAGGATCCAGTACTTCTTTTTTAAATTGAATCACCCTGAGATATAGTTACAAAACATTCATGTTTGAGTTTCAGTCATCCAATGATCCAACACTCATTTCTCCACCAGTGCACATTCTCCACCACCAATGTCTCCAGCACTACCCTCCTCCCCTTTCCCACCCACCCCTGCCTCTGTGGCAGACAATTTGTCCCAAACTCTTTCTCTACTTTGGGGAATTATGGTTTGCCATATAGATACTGAGAGGCTATCGTGTTTGGTCCTTTATTTACTTTCAGCACGCATCACCCGTGCTGATCCTCAACGATCCCGCCAACCATTATTGATTTAGTGATCCCCTCTTATTCCAGCTGTCTTCTCTCCTAGTTCATGAGACAGGCTTACAACTATGGAGCAATATTCCTGGCCCTTGTCTCTACTGTCCTTGGGTGTCAGTTTCATATTATGCAATTTTTTTATTCCACAAATGAGTGCAGTCATTCTATGTCTGTCCCTTGCTTTCTGACTCATTTCACTTAGCATGATACTCTCCATGACCGTCCACCTACAAGCAAATTTCAAAACTTCATCTTTTCTAACACCTGAATAGTATTTTATTGTGTAGATGTACCCCCATTTCTTTAACCATTTGTCTGTTCTCAGGCACTTGGGTTGTTTCCGGTTCTGGCTAGTGTGAACAGTGCTGCAATGAACATACAGGTGCAGATGCCATTTCTACTGTGCTCTTTTTCACCCTAGGGAATATATACCCAGAAGTGGTATTGCAGCGTCATATGAAAGCTCAGTCTCTAGTTTTTGAGGAATGTCCATATTGTTTTCCAGAAAGGCTGAACCACTGGGCATCCCCACCAACAGTGGTTTCTCCCCACACCCACGCCAACACTGGTTACTTTTGTTCTTTTGAATGTGTGCCATTTTTTCTGATGGCCAGAGTCTCAGATCATTCTCAGTACCCTGGTCAGTGAGAGCAGGACTGGTTTCTCCTAGAGACTAGAAGGGAGCCTTTTCAGCTGTTGGGGCTCGACTTTTCTTGCAGCTTCTCTTTTCAGAGTGCCCCGCTCCCCTCTCTGCTTTCCTACCCACGTCGCCTTCTGGTCGCAGTAAAACCCTCCTTTGCCTCCCTCATGCAGGAGCATTTGTGATGTGGTTTAGGGGCGCACCTCAGAGGTGGGAAGCCCTGGCTTCAGCCCCCGATACCCTCAACACCAGACACAGTAAAACTGCTTGTGATTACATTTAGGGCCCATCCAGATCTTTCAAATTAATCTTCCTAGCTCAGGATGCTCTGCTTAATCACCAGTAAAAGTGCATTTTACATGTAAGGTAACAGGGTTCCGGGGTTAGGACACAGGTGTCTCTGGGGACTTTTGTTCAGCCTACTGCACAAGGATAATCCAGTCTTCGTTGTATTGTTTTTCCCACGTTTTTCCAAAACTATTCTATTAATACAGTTTATTATTACTATTAATACAGTTTATTGAATTTTATTCTCTTTTTCCTACCCCCAAAGGCACGGAGAATAATAGCCAGTCATAAAGTAGGCAAATTTAGAAATTGGAAAAATCTATATAAGATATATTAAAGTTGGTGATCTTTTGACATTTTCCCTAATCTTTCAGAATTTGAACATTAAAGGTTTCTCTTTTTTCCCCTCCCATTCTCACCCCCTTTTCCTTCTACCCACCCATTTTTCCTTCTCCCCGCCCCTTTTTCTTTCCCGTCCCTTTTCCCTGTGGATCCCGTGATCAAACACAGGTGTGTGCTCTGCAGAGCTACTCCCACCCCAGCACCCTCTTTGTTGTTGTTGTTGTTTTCATAACTAGAGATTGAACCATTAACCCTTGATGTGGTGGCAGGATAGTGGCACATTGTGTGGCTCTTGGCAGTGCCACCAGGATTACTCTTGGAAATGTGGGGCAGCGCTGGGGATCAAATTCACAGCCTCTTTTTTGCAGGATGGGTATTGTTATACTAAGAAACCACATCCTTGAGACCCAACTTAAGTTTACTTTTTTTTCTTTTAATTTTAATTTTTTTAATTTAATGAATCATTGTGAGATACATTTACAGACTTATAGACTTTCATGATTGTGTTTCAATCAAACAATGTTCAAGTACCCGTCCCTCCACCAGTGCCCATAATCTACCCCCAATTTTTCTAGTATTCTCCCAACCCCCAGCCTTTCCTACCTCCTGCCTCAGTGACAGGCACAATCCCTCTTACTCTCTCTGTCCTTTGGGGCATTATGGTTTGCAATACAGGAAACAAGCAGCCATCATGTTTGGTCCATGGTTTACTTTCAACATGCATCTACTACCCGAGCAATTCCTCCAACTATCATTTATTTAGTGCTCCTCTCTCCATTTCAGCTACCTATACCCCAGCGCATGATTCTTTTCTTTTTTTGTTTTGTTTTGGGCTGCAAATCTGTTTGCAGGGCTGGAGCGATAGCACAGCGGGTAGGGCATTTGCCTTGCACGTGGCTGACCCAGGTTTGATTCCTCCATCCCCCTCGGAAAGCCTGGCAAGCTACCGAGAGTATCCTGCCCTCATGGCAGAGCCTGGCAAGCTACCCGTGGCATATTCGATATGCCAAAAACAGTAACAACAAGTCTCACTATGGAGACGTTACTGTTGCCTGCTCGAACAAATTGATGATCAACGGGCTGACAGTGACAGTGACAGTCCATATTGTTTTCCAGAAAGGTTGGACTAGTCGGCATTCCCACCAACAGTGAAAGAGCGTCTCTTTCTCTCCACACCGACGCCAACACTGGTTACTTTTGTTCTTTTGAATGTGTGCCAATCTCTGTGGTGTGAGATGATATCCCATTGTTTTGATTTTCATCTCCCTGATGATTAGCGATGCGGAGCATTTGTTCATGTGCTTCTTGGCCACTTGTATTTCCTTTTTGAGAAAACTCTGTTCATTTCTTCTCCCCATTTTTTAATGGGGCTGGAGGTTTTTTTAAAAAATTAATTTATTTTTTATTTTTTTAAATTTTATTTTATTGAATCACTGTGACAAAAGTTACAAAGCTTTAAGGTTTAAGTCTCAGTCATATAATGATCAAACCCCATCCCTTTACCAGTGCCCCTGTTCCCCCACCAAGAACCCCAATATACCCCCCTCCCACCCTCTCACCCCCAGCAACTGAATGGCCAATGATCTTCACTTTATTCTCTCTATACTTTGGATACATTCAATATTTCAACAGACAACTGACTATTATTATTTGGAATTTTCCCCCAATGATCAAACCTGCTGAAAAGGCATCATTTGATAGTTTGTTTTCCATGGCTGAAAATGAAGATTATAGGAGCTGTAGAGGCCATGCGGTTTTGGATTTCTGTTGTTTTAGCTCAGTTTACAGTCTAGATGCATTTCTATAAGTCTCTGGGTGCCAAAATGGGTTAGTAGAACCTCCTGGATCAGAGTCTTTAGGGAGCAGAGGGGCAATGTCGTGTGTGGCTGCTCTGGATCTCATCTAGGCTAATTTATTTTTTAATTAGTGAGTCACAGTGAGGGTACAGTTACAGATTCACACATTTTCGTGCTTGTTTTTCCCTCATGCAATGTTCGAGAGCCCATCCGTGGTTGGAGGTTTTTTCTTGTACAATTCTACTAGTGTCTTGTATATCCTGGATATTGATCCCTTATCAGCTGAAGACCCCAGTTCTTAACCACCGTGCAATACTGACCAAGCACCTAGAGATGTTGTGGCAAGGCCCAGGAAAAGTGCTCTTGGGCACCCCCTCTGTTAACTAGGACGCTCGAAGTTATATGAGTTAAGGCTGTAAGTCCTCAGTCAGAGCCTGGCAGATCATCCCTAAGGTTTTTCTCCAGTAGCCAACACCACTTGGCAGTGGGCAGCTCCGCCACCTGGTGGCCATTTGCCAGCACTGCCCCAGGCAATGCAAATGCTACTATATAAAATCTGGGAAACTCCCAGAAAATGAGAAGTGATTTGTTTGGTTTTGTTTGGTTTTGTGACCATACCTTCGATGCTCAAGGCTTCCTCCCAGCTCTACATTTAAGAATCACTCCTGAGTGACGGTGGCGGCAGACTCCTGTCCTCATGGAACAGGGAAGGAGTGGGCCCTTCTCCTTCCCCCACCCTAATGGGACTCTGAGACGACACCACATCCTGCCACCGTCTACTTAAGCTCCCACATGGTCATGACCCAGAGACACACAAACAAACTTCTGACCCGAGCCATTTGCTGCAGCGATCTCTTCAGACCCTAATTAGTAAGATTTTAGAATTCCTAAAGAACGTGGCCGCAAGAGCGGCTGTGCGACATTATATTGTTTCCATAACAAGCAATACAAAACATATTGTCTAGCATTGCCTTTTTGGCAGGTATGAGTGGTGGTGAGATTGGTCTCGAAATATCGAAGAGGACTAAGGTAGAGAAAGAGAATATTGTGTAAATTGTTTGCCACACAGGTAGGGGGATGTTCGGAATGGGGGGAAAGGCATACTGGGGATTTTGGTGGTGGAAAATGTGCACTGTGGGAAATGTGTGGAAAATGGAAAATGTGTACGGATGAGTGTTTGATGACTATATGATTGAAGCTCAAACATGAAAACTTTGTTACTGTACCTCACGGTGAATCAATTAAAAAAATAGTAAAAAGATTAAAAAATAAAATCACTCCTGGCTATGCTCAAGGGACCCTATGGGATGCCAGGGATTAAAACTGGGTCAGCCACGTGCAAGGCAAGCACATTACTCACTATTCTCTTTCTTGAGCCCCAGACAAGCAATTTTTTACATGGGCAATTACGGAAAGAGTAATACACAAAAGACCTTGTTGACAACTGTGTTGGTGCCCAAACAGAACTGTCAGGATGAGTTTGTGGAGACTGACCCTCACTCGGGCAGGAACACATGCCCCATGAAAACGGGTGAGCTATGATTTGTGTGTCCGGACTGGTTTGGATACGGTTAACATCTCTTACTTTGGCTGCCTTTTAGCTCTTAGTATCACATAGAAGCAATCTTCCCTTTCTCACAGACCCCTAACCCAGATTGGCGCTGGGATTCAGACATTCTCTCACATCCCCTTATCACACCAGGGATGGGGCTGTAACCCATAGCACCAGATGCAGTTGGTTTTGAATTCCCTTCCAGAGTTTGTGGACTATTTGGATTGCAGATTCAACAGGACAAAATATTCCTGATGTTTTGTTGTCCTTCCTGTAAACCCCTTTTCCCCATTAATGATTTCTCTGTACTGAGTGCATTAGATGTGTGGAGTAGGATACTAAGTAAAAGAGGCTGAGGGGTGCTTCTCTCTGCTTCTCTGCCAGAGTGAGCAAGAAGCCTCTCCAGCAAATCTCATTTTTTCTCGTCTCTTATCTCAGCGCCCCCAAAGGACAGAATATTCACACAACACAACTGATTTGTCAACCAGAAAGAGATGTACAGCTTTGTAAGAAGCTATTCCTGGACCAATAGTTTATCTGGCAGGGTGATAGCCTTGCATGTGGCCAACCTGGGTTCGATCCCTGGCATCCCATATTGTCCCCTGAATACCACCACGAGTAATCCTTAGTGCAGATCCAGGAGTAACTCCAGAGCATCGATGGGAGAATGACTCTCCAGAAAACCTTAAACTAAAAATAATATGCAGCAAAAGCAGAACTGAAACATCTATGTTATTTCATGGACAGGCAAATAAAAGGCAAACAAAGAAATTAATTACCTAAACTGCAATGGGAATAAAAGTGTTTTCAAAGAAGGTTACATGGGTTAAATCTCTAAGATGATAGTACTTATTAAAATATGCACTGGTGGGAGTATGACGCCACTAGCAGGACAACCTGAACCTGTGGGGCGAGTGCATCAACAGCCTGATGGTGCCATCAGACTTTCTGAAACCCCAAAATTGCCGCTGTGCCTTTGGCCGTGTCCCAACAACTTGGGTCCAAGTTTACAAAGAAACTAAATGGCCAAAAGTTAGGTATGTGGAAACCACATCCACAAACCCCCTCCAGCTCAGCTATGCAAGTTCATCTGAACCTATGAACTATGAACTAGAACTATTATCTCGTTGATCTTTGATTTGCTCAAGCGGGCCCAGTGATGTCTCCATTTGTCCTAGCCCTGAGGTTTTAGTTCTACTCATTCTTCCCAACGGTGCCGCATTAAAGGCTCTTTCAGGGTCAGGAGAATGAGACCCATCATTGTTACTGTATTTGGCATATGAATACGCCATAGGAGTTTGATAGCCTCTCCCATGTGGGCAGGAAAACTCTCAGTAGCTTGCCAGGTTCTCTGAGAGGGAGAACTAGGCTATAAGATAGCAAGAGCTTCCGGGAGCTTGGTTTTATAGTCTCTGGATGATGGCCATTGGTGGGGTTACACAGTGCCAGGGGTGGTTTCTGGGTGTGACTGCCTAGCTACTGGAAAATGGGGGATCTGGGTGGAAGAGGCCCAGTCCCAATCTGAGCAGGCTTGAAGATCTCAGCCCCGGGTCCTGCAC
>NC_073309.1:47265186-47299328 GCF_027595985.1 Sorex araneus
CTGGATGGGATGCAACGCAGAAGCCAACCCATCTCGACTAACACAAACTTTAATGCAAAGCCCTAAATTTGTTTCCTTGGGAAGTGACAGGTCCTGGTAGCCTGAAATTGTGGGTACAAGCCTCCATTCTTTCCGAGGCCACCTCTCTGCAAGCAGACAGAGAGGCCAGAATACTTTGTCATTTTGGGTTTTTTTCTTTGGGGGGGGGGAATTTGGAGGCCACATGGTTTTGTGTCCAGGGGTCACTGCTGCAGGCATCAAGGTGAAACTGGGCTCAGCTGTGTGCAAAGCATGAACCTTACCCCATCCTGTCCCTCCAAGTTCTGAGTACCTCATACCTGCATATCCAGAGACAGAACATGGTACGTAGAGTCCATTTAGCCGAACGACGGACCTTTTTGAATGTAAACTCTGCAAGGGGACAGAGCGGGTGGTCAGGGCACAAAAGCACAGGACCCCGACAGCAAGAGGCCCCAGGTTCCTGCAAAGACCCAGGGGTGGAGGCCGAGTGATGGCACAGAAGGGAGGGCACATTCCATCCCCGGCATCCCAGAGGGTCCCTGAGCACTGCAGGAGTGACCCCGGAGTGCAGAGCTAGGAATAACCCCTGAGCATTGCTAGGTGTGCCCCCCTACCCCCCAAAAAAACAAGAACCCGAGAGAGTAGGGTGAGGCCCCAGTGCCCTTCCCAGCCCAGCAGGTGGCGCTCTCCTTCCACCGGGGCCTCTGCAGTTTCTCTGGGCCCGGCCACCTCCTGGCCATGCATGAAAGGCCCACATATGGAGGGGCCAGAGTTCTCGGAATTTATCCAGCTTCATGAAGAGCCTTAGGTCCCTTTGTTCCCATTCCCAGCCTCCATGGCATCCTGCTAAATACACAGGGTGTTCTTCATCATGACCATCATCGTGCTGCTGCTGCTTCTCAGTCAAATCCAGCAAATTCACAGCCCTCAGAGACCGGGCCCCGATGTCAGAATTTATGGGGAAAGAATGTGACAGAGAAGTGGTGGGGCTTGGCCTGGGGGCTACTCCTTGCCATTCTCAGGGACCACCTGGGCCTCTCTGGGGGCTCTGTTTCCCTGGAGCATAGAGGGAGTTCCAGACTAACCACTGGGCACTAGTGGGGGAGGCCCTGGCCTTGCACGTGACAGACCCTGGGCCAATCCCGGGCACTGTGTAGGGTCCGTGAGCATGACTAGGGGTTACTCCTAAGCACAGGGCCAGGATAGCCACTGAGCACTGCTAGGTGTGTCTCAACGACAGAGAAAAAAGAAAAGGTGAATGGCCAGGGAGGGCTGGATGCCCAAATGACATGGAGGGTCCTCCAGGGAACATGCCTGACTCCCACCCCCAGCCCCCAAGAGAAAAGCCTGGACAGTATTTATGGCTGTGGGGTGCAAGGACAGGGGACCCCTGGCTCATCACCCATCTGACTGAGGGGTCTGTCTCTGGGGCTTGGGGTGCTGTGGGCTCTGGGTTATCTAGAGAGAGAGAGTAAATGAGAGTCATGGCCTGGAGTTAGGGGTGACAGGAGGGCAGGGGGGTCTTTCCCAGTTCATGCCCTAGCCCAGTGAAGAGGTGACAAAAGTTTCTGCATTAGTCAAGACTGTGGTGTGGGAGAGGAGAGAATTCTAGAATTTAGTGCCCAGGGACTGGAGCCATAGGACAGTGGGGAGGTCACTTGCCTGTAGGCAGCCCGCCCAGATTTGATCCCCCGGCATCCCATAGGGTCCCCTGAGCAACACCAGGAGTAATTCTTGAGTGCAAAGTCAGGAGACACCCCTGAGCACCACAGGGTGTGACCTCAAAACTATAAACGAGTGAAAGATGATTATAGAAAGATAAAATTAGGTGCACAATCATGCCAGTGGACACCCTGGCTGGATTTTGTGCCTATCCATTTCTGGGGGTCTGGGGGTACACTCGGCAGTGCTTAGGGGACCCGAGGTGGTACCAGGGATGGAGCTGGGGTGGCAGCAGCAAGTGCCCAAAGCCCAGAACTATCTCTCTGGGCCTGAGTCTGTCCTCATCCTCCTGGCCTTGGTTTTCCTCGCTGCAGTCCTGAGCTGGCCTGGACTGTCCTGCCGTTTCCTGTTCTTCCAAGATCTTCAGCCTGAGCTGCCAAAGGTATTTTTCTCTCTGCCTTTCCCAAGCCCAGGAAGGACCGTGGTTGGGTTTGCGAGTCTAAGGGGAGGAGGGTTGGGACAGATTCCTCCGACAGCTACCAGCAGACGACTTTCCTGAGCTGGTCGTGAGGAAGAGGACAGAGCCCTTTGTCCCTGGACGGTAGTTGGTCACTCTCTCCACTCACCCATGTTGCAGGTGGGGAGCCTGAGGCTGGGAGGGAGCAGAGCATGGCCGCGCTGAGGGAGGGTTACAGGTGGGAGTAGAAGCTGGGGTTCCCGACAGTGCTCCCTGTGGCCACCACATGTCACTTACCACAATTTATGTCACAGTTCAGTACTCCGTTGCCTCCCCTGAAATATAAGATTGAATCTTGTTATCCTGGAGGTTTGAGAACTCCAAAGCTCTCACCCTTCTCTGCTCTGACACCTGCTCAGCCCCACCAGCCACTCTCCAGCAATGTCCCCAAGCCCACTGAGCTCCCCTGGGGGCCAAAGTCCATGACACTTCTGTCTGGTGGTCCCCACCCCATCCCACAGCGGACCACCCCCACCCCACCCCAATTCCCAGCTTTACCCTACGAAGCCGAAGAAGTTCAACATAAACAGGATGGTGAAAATGCCAACCAAGACCCCCACGACGATGCCAACGATGGCTCCTGCAGATAGGTCCTGGGAGCTACCTGAGCAGAGACGGAACAACACATACCCCAGTGGGTAACCCTCATTCCTGCCCACATGTTTCTGATGGAGGGAGAAGGCGCGGGCCTAGGGTGCGGCTGACCCTGGGTCGTACCCTCAAGGCAGCAAATCCCTGGGCACAGAGCCAGGAGTAGTCCCTGAGCACTGGGGGGGTATGGCCCCCAAACAAAACAAAACAACAACAAAAGGTTGAAAAGGATCAGAGCAATAGGATGGGAGTGAGGGGAGGGAGGAGGGCCTTTGCCTGCACACGGTGGCTGACCTGGGTTCAGACCCCCGCCTTATGGACCCTGAGTATTGCCGGGAGTAAATCCTGAGCACTGCCAAGTGTGGCCCCAAAGCAAAAACAAACAAACAAAAAAGGCTTAATAAAAAACGATAAAGGACCAGCCCTTATTTAGTAAGGTTATTTATTATTGAATAATAAGATAAAGGTTAAGGCACTGGCCTTGCCCAGGGCTGACCCTGGTTTGGGCCTCAGCATTACAAAAGGGCACCCTGAGTCCCACCAGGTGAGACCCCTGAACTGGGGGAGCTCCCAAATGGAAAATAAAACTAACCTAAGTTAATAAATGTGATACAGAATCCATCTAATAATGAAATAAGTCAATAGGATTGGAAATGGGTTTGGCTGTCTGCCCGAGTGAACCACTCTTGGCTGCAGCTCTGCAGTGATTCCTTAGGAGGCTCCACCCCCACCACTCGGGGAGGGGGGCGGGGACGTGGGGGGATGTGGAGGTTTGGGCGGGACTCACTCCACAATCTGAGCACCACTGAGGTGGAGTTGCTCTTGCCGGTCTGAGGGTTCGTGGCCATGCAGGTGTACTCTCCCGCATCCTCCCAGGTCAGGGCCTCAAAGACGAGCTGGTTGGTGGCGAATGTCCGGTTCCTGGAGGTCCAGTGGTACTGAGGGCTGGGGTGGGCATCCGCCTGGCAGTACAGGGTCAGGTTGGAGCCCAGGGCGGCCTCGAGGACGGGTCCGGGCATGTCCTGTGTGCTGCTGCTGATGTTTGCCTGGTCGGGGCCATCTGTGTGTAGGGCAGGCACAGGTGGTGGGGGGAGGGGTCCTGCTTAGAGCCCCCCAGCAAGCCCCTCAGAGCAGACTTGTCTTTCTTTTTCTTGTCTTCTATTTTTGTTTTGTTTTGTTTTGGGGCCACACCCGGTGGTGCTCAGGCCTTCCTCCTGTCTCTGCACTCAGGAGTCACTCTGGTGACGTTTGGGTAACCCCATGGGATGCCGGGTCTGAGCCTGAGTCCACCACATGCCAGGCGACTACCTGAGCTACTGGACTCCCACTCTGGCTGCAGACTTGCCATCCTGGCTCCTGCCCTCCCCTCTCCTGCAGATCCACTTCATTCCCCCTAATTAAACCCTTGCTGGCCATCATCCACTTTGCCCCGTGGTCTGAGGGTCTGGGGCCCTAGGTCAAAAGCGCTGCAGGGATACGGGTGAATACTAACTCCCTGCACTCCACACTCCCAGCTTTTCTACCCACACCCAAGACCCAGATTGCTCAGGGAGTCTACTCTCCTCTGGCCAGTGGTTCCTGGGTCTCTCGCCACCATCCCCCTGCCATGGCTCACAGGGCCCTGAGTCATGTCCCACCCACCTTATTTCCTGGGCTCTTCTGTCCACGCACCCTCTTCTACCCAATGTTCCTTAACCACTTTTGGACCCTCTGATGCTCCTCTGATGTATTGACCCCCCTGAGTCCCTCCTTTCCAGGACACAAAGACCTTCCCCTGGCCACACCAGCTAATACGCCCCAACCTGTCCAGTCCCACTCCAGGTTGAGGATCCTCCTGACCCTTATCCCCACCCACCCTGAGTTCTCTTCTTTCCTAGTAGATGATCTAAGTGCCAGGGAGGGCAGGCCCAAGCCCTGTCCAGTGCGAAAAGGACCTGGCACAAAGTGGACATTCCTATTCCTCATCCAGATATCAAACGAATAGGGACCTGGAAGGGGAGACTCACAGTAGATATCCAGGTGGACGGAGTTGCTTTGGGCCTCTCCGAAATTGTCCCACACCAGGCACTGGTAGGGCCCCGTGTCCGAGCGCTGGAGCCGATAGATGGACAAGGTGCGTTTGTCAGCGGAAAGTACCAGGCGCTCGCTGGGCTGCAGGGGTTGGCCCTCCAGGAGCCAGCGGACACTCAGGTCCATGTAGTTCGTCCTGCAGGTCAGCGTCACGGGTGGGCCAGTCTCACTCTCCACCAGGAAGTCGCTGGACACCTCGATGGATGGTGGGGTCAGGTGCTCTGCAAATGCAGAGCTTCAGACTCAGGGGGCCACCTCTCATGTTTCCCGCCCTCACCTTCGGGTCGGGGAGGAGTGAACTCACCCAACACCTGGATTTCCACGGTGTCTGTCTGGGTCATCTGAGTGGCAGGGTTGCTGACCACACATGTGTAGGTGCCACTGTGTTCCCTGGCTATACGGGAGATGGAGAATGTGCTGGTGGTAATTGGCTGCCCGATGTTATAGGGGACAGTCCAAGTGTAATTCGGGGCCGGGTAGGACTCTATGTTCACGGAGAAGGTCACATCGGAGCCCCTGAGCACTTCCTCCACCTTCCGGTTGGCTTTCTTAATGTCCAGCTTGATTGTAAAAGGATCAGGGCCATCTAGAAGGCAAGAAGTAGCGAGCTGAGACCAGGATGCCAGCCCAGCCCCCTGGCTTGTACATTGATCCCTGAGGTGATGGCTGTGCTGGGGATCCATGACCCAGGGCCCAGAGGAGCGCTGAGGTGGGGTGAGGGGGTGTTAGCATCAGCCCTGAGGGACGCGCAGGGCGGGGAAGACAGAGTCTCATGGGATTAGCTGCAACATGGGTGGCTCTGGAGGGAAATCAGCAGAAGGAGAGGCTGAGGGTGATCTCTCATGGTGGGTAGAAACCCCTGGGGAAGATCAATGCCCGATAGCAAGAGGCCAAAGAGCAGGAGAACGTGTCTTCAGTAGGAGCATGGTGCTGGGCAGGGGTGAGGGCGATAAATTAGGGAAGGGGACAGGAGGACAATGGGGAAGGGGGGAAGTGCCTGCCACAGAGGCAGGCTGGGGAAGCCGGAAGGAAACTTGGCACATTGGTGGAGGTCAGTGGGTGCTGGGGAAGGGATTGGCATTGGAACAATAGACGCCGGACACTCAATCACAAATATGTTTTGTAAATGTAATTCAGGGCGACTTACAAAAAGAAAAGAACAATTAAAAAAAAAAAAGACACAGCCTTGGGTCCAGGTGGCTTTGCACACAATCAATCTGGGTTCTATCCCTGGCAGCCCACAGGGTCGGTCGCTTGAGCCACCAGAAGTGATCCCTGAGCTCAGACCCCCGAGTATTGCCAGAAGTATCACACACACACACACACACACACACACACACACACACACACACACACACTCACAGTCAGCCCAGGCTTGAATATGGGCTCTGCACTGTCAGGCGCTGGCCTTGTCTGTAACTATGTCATCGTTGCAACCTGGTTTGACCCCCCAGCAACTTTTGGTCCCTTAAGCACTGCCAAGTGTAACCTGAGCACAGAGCACAGATCCAGGAATAGCCTCTGAGCACCGCTAGGTGGGGTCCCCCAAAGTCCTGCAAACAAAGCCTTCCCACCACAGCTCTTACCCCACCCAGACAGGATTTTGCATTCAGCAGGCAAAGGTTAAAGGAGTCCCGTTTGGGAGGCGGTAAGTAAGGGGGAGATTTCCAGCTGCCATACAAATGGGGTCGAGAGAGGTGCAGGGCTGGGGCTCCCGGGCAGCCACAGTCTGATGGCTTCTCAAGCTGGAAGCCAGGCTGGAATGACCCAGGACGTGGGGGCCAAGGAGCGCGAGGTCAGACAGGGACTCACAGTTGACCGTGATGTTCTGCTGGTTGCTCAGCTGGGACTGACTCCCGTTGCGGGCTTCACACTGGTAAGTGCCGGAGTCTGTCCGCAGCACAGTGGTGAGGGTGAGGTTCTTGCCACCGGCCAACAGACTCATGTGCAATCCCAGCACCAGGGGTCGCCCTTGAAGAACCAGTGGATGATGACCGGGGTGTCCGCGGTCTTACACTGCAGGGTCAGCGGCCCTTTGTGCTCTGTGATCGTGGATAGGCTGGCTGTGAGTGTTGGCTTGGCCAGCAGCACTGCGAGGGGGGACAGAGGAGACGGTGGAGACACAGAGGCACAGCCCCAGAGGGCCCTGGAGAGGTGGGTGGATCCGAGGCACCCAGAGCTCATTTTCGGGACCACCCCTCCAGCAGCCCCTCTCTAAGCCCCCCTCAGGGGATGCACCCCGGAATTCAGAGGGTCTGGGATGGGCATCAGCTGCAGGGGCTGGAGAGATGGTCTCAAGGGGAAGGCGCTTTCATGCCCGTGGGCATCCCGGGCACCACACCACGTCCCCTTAGCCTAACCCTGAGCATTGCCAGCCTTTTGCCTCCCATGCCCCCAAAAAATTAGCTTCAAGGAGAAACACTGGTATTGTGGATGCCGGCTGTGGATCCCACCTCCTTCTCAGTCACCTCCCACCCATGGCTGTGCAGCCCCTTGGACCCCAGGAGAACTGATCACACTGGGTCCATCAGTCGTACCTTGAGGATTTCTGGGTACTTGAGGCATTTGGGACACGGATCCAAACGAGTCGTATGTTTCTGAGCCTGCTTCCTCGTGAATCTTGGGTATCTGGACGTTGGGGGATCCCAAGGTCTGAGCATCCTCCTCTTCATTTCGGGTGACGGTGAGCGGGCTGGCTTCTGGGGTGTCCTGGGCAGCAGTGGTCAGGCCACAGGCAGTGAGAAGGGAGGATGCTTTGGAAAGAAGCGCAGCTAGGGTTCAGAGAGCTGGGTGCACTGAAGGGGTTTGGGTCGTGAATATGGTGCCCAACCTTACCCGGCCTAACTCTGAGTCTCAGTTTCCCCAGATATCACGTGACCATGACATGACCTGCAGCCAAGGGATGTTGGGGAGAGCTCATGGCAACACCCACCTGGCTCTCCCCACTCGCTGGCACAGCGACCCAAGCCCACACAGCGGCCAACAGGCTCATAGAGGCAATGTCACTTGGCAAAGCCTGGGCAGAAGTTTCTAGAACCCAGCCTGCATTAAAACATGTTTTGTTTTGGGGTCACACCCGGCAATGCTCAGAGCTTAAGAATCATTCCTGGAAGTGCTGAGGGGCCCTATGAGATGCTGGGGATCGAACACGGGTAGGCTGCATTGAGGGCAAATGCCCTTCCTGCTGGACTATGGCTCTGGGCTTTTTTCAACTCTCCTGGGAGAAACTGGCCTTCCACCCTTTGGGCTCTTACTCATTCAAGACACAGCCCTTGCCTCGAATTTGATCTCTTGGCACAGTCTTGAAGCCACAAGGATGTGTGGCCATGGATTCTCCTTGTCCACGGGAACTGAGTTCCATGCCCCCAAACATCCCCTCAGACCAGAGAACAGGGTGGGGAACCAGCCCCCACAGACACCACCCACCCACTCACCCATATAACTTTCCAGGCACCACCAGTGCCTCTGAGTCAATGTTTCCAGGCTGGAGCTGGGTTGTTTGGGAGTAAACACAGGCTTGGGTGCCTGCCTGGGTGTCATTGCTGAGTGTCTGGGTGAACCTCTGAGAATCAGGGACGTGGCTGATCAGGCTATTTGGAGGAACCCTGAGGCCTGAAAAGCCCATCAGGGTGTGGTCATCAGGAAGACGACCAAACCTCTGTCTTCCAGACTGAGGGCTGAGATCTTGAGCCCAAACTGACCTCAAGGCGATGTTTGAATCCTGGCTTCACCATTCATTTCGGCAAGGTGTGACATCTGTCTGAGCCTCAGTTTTCCCATTTGTAAAAATGGAGGAAATTACAGTCTTACCCCATAAGACTAAATGAAGGTGCCCAATTCAATCAGCTTAATCAGTGGCTGAATATATAGTAGTACTCTACATTAAGAAAAAAAAAGTCTAAATGAAGAGTGACCAGAGAGATAGGACAGCAGAGAGGGCACTTGTCTTACATGCAGCTGACTCGGGTTTGATTCCCATTATCTAATAAGGTACTCCAAGCAATTCATGAGTGCAGAGTCAGGAGGAACCCCTGAGCATTGCCATGTGTAACCCCCCCATAAATAAAAGAATAGATGAAGGGGCTGACCCAGGTTCAATCCCTAGGATATCACCGGGTCCCCCAAACACCTTTAGGAGTGATTCATGAGCACAGAGGCAGGAGTGAACCATGAGCACCACTGGTGTGGCCCTCAAGCAAACAAACAAACCAAAAGAAATAAATGAAAGGCCAGAGACAGTGGGAGGGTTAAGGCACTTGCCTTGCACACACCTGACCCCAGTTTGGTTCCCAGCACATAAGGACACCAGGGGTGACCGCTGAGCACAGAGTCAGGAGTAAACACTGAGAAGTCACCACTGTGCTTGAGACCCAAAAAGAAAAACCAAAAGAAAGAAAGAAAAAAGAAAAAAAGAAAGAAAAAGAAGGAAGGGAAAGAAAAAAGAAAGAAAGAAAGAAAGAAAGAAAGAAAGAAAGAAAGAAAGAAAGAAAGAAAGAAAGAAAGAAAATAGAGACATAGAAAGAAAGACATAGAGAGAAAGGAAGGAGGGTGGGGGAAAGCGAGGAGGTAAAGGAAGGAAAGGAGGAAGGAAGGGAGGGAAGAAGGGAAGGAGAGAGAAAGGGAGGGAGCAGGGGCTTGGATGCAGCAGTTGGCAGGCACAGGCCTTGCCAATGAGAGGCTTGGTGGGGCAGGGAGGGGTCACCCACAGTGCTGGGCATGATCCTGGCCTGGCTACAGGAAAAGGAACAAAGAGATGAAGAGAATGTGGTGTCCTGGGCAGGCCAGTCTCACCCTGATAAGGGTGTCCCGTGCCCCCTGGCTCAACCTCTGGTCACTTTCTCAGAGACTCTGTCCCCTTGCGCCATCTAACCTTCCAGACAAACCCAAATACCACCCGTTCCAGCTCCAGGCCTTAAAGCACCGTCCCTCCCTTGCCCTCTTCCCTCCACACACACGCACACACACTCATATTTACACACTCACATACACACTCACATGCACCCTCACACACACACTCACAAATGCACTTACACACTTTCACAAACATACTCACATGCATCCTCATTTACATACACACTCACATAAACGCACACATACACTAACACACACCCCTACATTCCCTACATTCCTTCCATTGGAAAGGGGCCGGGTACTCACCCAAGAGCAGGAATCCCAGCCTGGAGAGCCCCATGGGTGGGGGCCCTAATGTCTGGGTGCTCGGCCGTCTCTTGCCTGCATGCAGAGATGACGCGCACTGCAGTCCCCTCTCTCCTGGCATGTGGCGAGCATCCAGATTGGGGCACAGAGGCTCCACACTGCAAGGAGGTGGAGGGACTCTAACCCCACTGCTGCCCTCTCCTGAGTCTCCCCTTTATTCTCCGCCCCGCCTCTAGAGCAGGAACCTCACAGGGGTTTCCCCAAGGAGGAGGAAAGAGCAAGAACCTGCCCTTTGGCCCTGGGAGCCCTGGAAGGTTCTGTCTGTGTGGGCCGGTCCAGGGAGAGATGGGAGAGAGGCTCAGGAATGGTGGGGCAACAGGAACCGGATTCTGCTGGCCATGGGGAGAGCAGCAAGAACAGGACTGGAGGGTCCTCCTTGAGTTGATTCTAATTTTTCTTTAACTTATTTATTTACTTTTTGCTTCTTGGGCCACACCCAGCGATGCTCAGGGGTTACTCCTGGCTCTGCACTCAGGGATCCCTCCTGGCGGTGCTTAGGAGACCATATGGGGTGCCGGGGATCAAACCTGGGTGGGCCGCATGCAAGGCAAGAGCCCTCCCCTCTGTGGCATAAGGGTGCTCTGAACCCTTATGTCTATTGGTATAAACATTGGACTTTGGGAGCACTCCTGGCTGTGCTCAGGGTTTGCTCCTAGCTCTGTGCTCAGGGATCACTCCTGGCAGTGCTTGAGGAACCTTATGTTGTGGCAGGGATTTGAACCAAGGTTGATCACATACAAAACATATATCTTCACCCCTGTTCAATGGCTCCCATGGTCACAGCAGTCTTTAGGGGGGGGAAGGAGCACTGCCCATTTGACAGAGGAGTGAATTGAGCACATCAGAGAGGTTGAGTGACCTATCTCAGGTCACAGAGCTGACTGATCTAAAACACAGAATTACCTGGGGGGGGGGGCGCAGGGCTGAGGCTGGCCCAGTGGCCTTGTGAGCCCGAGGGTGTGAGTTGATCTCTGGAACTGCCCACATGCACAGAGCATCGCCCCCAAAATCTGCAGATTGGGGCGTCCCCAACCCGTGGGCAGCAATAGAGTGCAGAGCATCGGTTCTCAGAACAGTGTGTGCGAGCACTGCAACTAGAGTTCCCTGACTCTGAGCACTGGGTCCATGAGCACCACAGTGTAAAAGGCACCCGGGCTAAGAAATAGTACAGCAGGGAGGGTGCTTGCCTCACCTGAAGCCAACACACCCAACCCAGCCTTCATCCCGGCACTGTAGAGGGTCCCCTGAGTGCCAGCTGGAGGGACCCCAGAGCACAGAGCCAGGAGTCAGCCCTGAGCACCACTGACAGATCCCCCCACACAAATAACTATCCCTGGGGAGCTCTGTGGCCAAGTGGGGGTCATCACAGTCAAGAATTGTGCACATTCAGTAATGGTGACCCAACAAAGAGAAATTAGGACTGGAGCAATAGGACAGTGGGGAGGGCATTTACCTTGCACACACTGACCTGGGTTCGATCCCTAGTACCCTCTACATTCCCCCAAGTCTGCTAGGAGTAATCCCTGAGCACAAGCAGGAGTCAGGCCTGAGCACCATGGTGTGCCCTCCCTCCCCCACATTCCAATAAAAAGTGAACATCGCAGGGGCGCATCATCACTCAGCAGAGAAAACTCCCTCCCGGCATCTGCGAGACAAGACGTGAGTGTCTGTTAGTGTGCAGGTTCCCGGGAGTGCAGGTGGGGGTTGGGGGACCAGAACCCTGAGAAGTGCCTCCCTGCCCTACTCTGTGAGCCTCTCCCTGTGAGCAGGGCCCGGGGCAGGGGACCAGCTGGGTGCTCAAGTGCCCCATCAAATGCCCCTGGAGGTGATGAGAACCCCAGGCACGCCCCAGGCCTCCGTACCCCCAGGATGCTGTGCCCAGGGCCTGACTGGTGCCAGGGAGAGGCTTGCCCAGTGCTCCAGTTTACAGCTGTCCCTTATCGTCCCGTCCTTGGCCAGGTCCCAGCAGAGGACAGTTGCCCTTTTCTCCTTCCAGTCACCCAGGAGATGAAAAAAAGTAATACCTAGGATAAATGGGGAAACTGAGGTAGAGGGGCGCAGGCTTCCCAGGTGGTTGGGATCTGGTGTACAAGGAGGAAGTCAGCTCCCCAAAGCCCTGCTCATGCCCTCCTGCTCCAGCTGGAGCTTGTGGGAGTCTTGGTAGCTCCGTCCCCACCTTCCTTCTATCTGAGGCTCTGTCACCCACTCACCTCCCCTGACAGCTGTGCTGGTGCCACTGTCTGGTGGGGGGACCCCAGGCCTAGGATGGCGCCTAGCATGCGCAGATACCTCCTGTGTTCGTCATTCACACACGAATGGGTCTCTGGCAGGACTTTGAAGATTTCTTCTTGTGTGTTTTGATATCTTACTAAATTAATATGCAGGATCTTGGGGGGCATCATCTATTATGAATAAGTGTAAACGTTTTGTGTTTTTTTTCTGCAAGCAGTATTGCTAATGTGAGGAGAGGCTCTGATGTGTAGGAATGTCATGGATCATGACAGTTAATAGTACAGGGGTTAAGGCGCTTGCCTGGCATGTGACTGACCCGGGTTTGATCTTGCACTCCTAAGTAGAGAGTGACCCTTTAGCAGAGAGAACAGAGGCAGCCCAGAAAAACTGCAGGGCGTGGTCCATAACTAAACAAAATTAAAAAGTAAAAGATCAGAGCACCAGTTCTAGAATTGGATTCTTGGACTCAGTCCCAGAATTGCCCTATTGATCTAGGTAAGTTATGTAATTTTTTCCATTTCCAGTTCATCATCTAGAAAATGAAAATAAAAGTGTGATCTCTGAAGGATTGCTTTGAGGATGGAATTAGATATATGGATATGCATATCTATGACCTTAGAACAATGCCTAGTAAGAGTGTTACATAAATATTACTTTCTACTTTCCAAACTACCTGTGATTTAAATTTTTAAAAAAACTCATATTCTTGAGTCTTGTTGTCTTTTTATTTTTATTATATAAAGGCATTGTAGTAGAGCATTTATTATATGAGAGCATAAGCCACTTATGGTCAAGAGTGATAGGAGAGGATAGGGCACTTTCCTTGCACGAGACCAACCCAGGTCCAACCCCAAGCATCCCATATTGTCCCCTGAGCCCTGCTAGGTGTAATTCTTGAGTGCAGAGCCAGGAGTTATCCCTGAGCATCGCTGGTTGTGACCCAAAGAGCAAAAAATAAACAACAAAACAAAGCAAAAAACAAACAAAAAAGGGTTGGTAACATGTAAGGCCTTACCCACTATACTCACTCTGGCCCCAGAGAAGCAATATTTTTACATGGGTAATTAGGGAAAGAGTAATACCCAAAAGACCTCATTGACAACTGATTTGTCAACCAGAAAGAAATGTACAGCTTTGTAAGAGGCTATTCCTGGAACTATAATTTGTCTGGCAGGGCACTTCCCCTTCGTGTGGCTTACCTGGGTTCAATTCCCGGCATCCCTTAATGTCCCCTCAGGACCACCAAGAGTAATTCCTGAGTGCAGAGTAACTAAAGGATTGATGGGGGGATGACCATTAAAAAAAAAACCCTTAAAATAAAAATAATATACAGCAAAAGCAGAACTGAAACATCCATGTTCTTTCATGGACAGTCAAATAAAAGACAAACAATGACATTAATTAGCTAAACTGTAATGGGAAAAGAGTATTTTCATAGATGCTTACATGGGTTAAATCTTTGATATGATAGTTTTAATAAAAATATGCGCAGGTGGGTTTATGGTACCACCAGCAGGTCAATCTGTACCTGCACAAAGAGTGCATCAGCAGCCTGATTGGTGCCATCAGACTTCCTGAAACCCCAAAATTGCCACTGTGACTTGGCCATATCCCAACAACTTAGTCCAGTTTACAAAGAAATTAAACAGCCAAAAGTTAGGTATGTGGGAGCCATATTCACAAACCTCCTTCGGCTCAGCTATACAAGTTCATTTATTGACCTTATTTCAGAGACCCATAAATGCTGAAAGAGTTCAAAAGCAGCAGTTAGGCCGGCAGCCCAAAAGTCAATGTTTATTTCTCTGGAAAAGATGGAAACAAGGGCCATGATTCAGAGACACACACAAGAACCTCCGAAACAGAGCAGCTGGCCGTTGAGATGCCTCCGGACTTTAAGCCTGGCTGACTTCACTGGGGTGCCTCAGATAGGGGCAGGCATTGTCCCTCTACCTGCCCCCTAAGAACACGGCAGCCACCAACTACTAGAACCCAATGAGAAGTGCAAATAAACAGGTTCAGTGATGGCGAAATCCAGGCCTCAAGGAATAGGGGATGGGCCGGTCCTTCTCATCTCCCTGTACCCATGAGACCCTGGAGGTCACGCCCACAAACTGCCTCCGGCTGCTACTTAAGCTCCTTAACAGCCATGATCCAGAGACACACAAACGAATCTCTGAACCAGCAGCTCACTGCAGACATTTCTCCAGGCCCTAGTATGTAAATGTTTAGAATTCCAGACAGTGCGGCCGCAGCGTCTAATGCTATTAATAACAGGCTATACAAAGGGGTAGACTCTCAGAAGAGAGTGATGCAGAGAGTCTCTTGCCCGCACGCCTGGCTGTCTTCCCCGGGGCCCCTCAGAGGGGATGGGCTCCAGCTTCCCTCCCACCCTGAGCAGAGCTCGCTGCAGCCGAAGACGACCGGAACCTGGCTACAGCCATGATCTAGGCCCCTGTCCACAAGTTCGGATGGGCCTCACACATGAAGGTACTGGCAGAGGAACCCAGGTGTGTGTAATCCCATCAACGGCCAACATCCAGAGACTTAAAAGTGAGCTCCCAGAAGCGTGTGACTGCTTTGCGGCTGCGCAATATCTTGTAGCCTACTTCTCCCTCTGGGAGAAACTGGCAAGCTTCTGAGAGTTTTCTGCCCACCTGAGACAGCCTTGCAAGCTTCCCATGGCGTATCAATATGCTAAATCCAGTAACAGGCTGGAACCCATTCCCCTGACCCTGAAAGAGCCTCCAGTGCGACATCATTGGGAGGGCCGAGTCAAGATAGACTTATAAGATCTCAGGGAAAGGACGAATGGAGAGGTTACTGAGCCCGCTCGAGAAATTGATGATTAACGGGATTTTGTGATTGTCATCGTGACACCAAGGGGAGTAGGGGGAAGGTTGCCATAGAGGCAGGGGGAGTGCTGGGATGGGGGGATAGTGGGGACCTTGGTGGTGGGAGGTGTGCACTGGTGGAGGGTTTTGTGATCAATCATTGTGTGACTGAAACTCAAACAGGAAAGCTTTCTAACTGTATCTCATGGGGATAAAAAAATAATAATAACGAAATAAAAACATTCAGAATAGTAAAAAAGTAATGTGGAGTTCATGCCCAATTCAATCAGCTTAATCAATGACTGAATAGATAGCAGTACCCCTACATTATAAAATAATACAAAAATAAAGATTCACTGACAAAAAAATATGCACTTGGACCAGAGCAATAAGACAGGGACTACGGTTTGATCCCCGGCATCCTATATGGTTTCCTGAGCACCACAGGAGTTATTCCTGAGTGCAGAGCCAGGATCATCCAACCCCCAACCCCCAAATCAAAGCCAAATTGGCCTGGCTTCCCCCAGCTGTGTCATCTGGCTCAGCCTCACCTGCAGGTTTCCAGTTATATCCTTAGCAAGCTCTGGGTCAGCTCCCTGTCAGAATCACTTTCCTGTCAGACTCGTCCTCTGGGGACTTTCAAAGTGGAGTCCAGGCTATTGAAGGATATTACCTCCTTATCAGCTTCCCCCAGCTCACCTTGTGAACTGGCAAACAGTCCAGTCACTCCCCACATGCTCTCTGATCATCTTTCTTCTCTCAGTCAGACACTATATTCCACAGGTGTATTTGGTCTGTGACTTATCAGCATTCACCACTTGTCAGTTTCCAGGGGATTTTTTTGTCTGTGTTTTGGGGGCTCAGGGCTTCTTCCTGGCTCTGCTCTCAGGGATCACTTCTGGCAGTGCTTGGGGATCATACAGGTTGCAGGGGGTTGAACTTGGCATCAGCCACATACATGGCAAGTGCCTGACCTGCTGTATTTTCTCTCTAGCCCTTACTGTATCAAATTTAATTTGAATTGAAAATCAATCTGCAAATTTAACATCTGCACAGTAGAGGTAAGTCACATGTCAATTTTGCCTTTTATTTCTCAGTGGAATTTTGTAGGTTTCTTCTTGTGTCTTTGGATATCTTGCTAAATTAATTTGTAGGACTTTGGACTTTGGGGTCCATCTATTATGAATAAGTGTAAACCCTTTTGTGTTTATCTTCAAACTGTATTGCTAAGGGGGAGGAAAGGCTCTGATGTGTAGGCAATGTCATGGATCATGACAGTTTATAGTATAGGGGTTAATTAAGAGACAAAGGGTGGCAAAATGGATTTAAAAACTGAACTGAACATTTGGTTGCCTACAAGAAACACATCAGAACAGTCGGAGCAGAGAGTCAAAATCAAAAGATGGAAAACAATCCTGCAAGCAAAGAACTCTCTCAAAAAAGCCGGGGTTGGGGCTGGAGTGATAGCACAGTGGGTAGGGCCGTTGCCTTGCATGCGGCTGACCGGATTCAATTCCCAGCATCCCATATGGTCCCCTGAACACCGCCAGAAGTAATTCCTGAGAGCAGAGCCAGGAGTAGCCCCTGTGTATTGCCGGGTGTGACCCAAAAAGGAAAAAAAAAAGCCAGGGTGGCTATACTACTATCCGACAACATAGATTTCAGGTTGAAAAAGATTAGAAGGTGTCGTCGAAATAGTTCAGTTGGGAGAGCGTTAGACTGAAAAAGATTAGAAGGACAGTGAAGATAATTTTTAATAATCAAGGGATATGTACAGGAGGAAAAAATCACACTCCTAAACATATATGCACCCAATGAGGGATCAGCTAATACTTGAAACAATGGCTAATAGGTTTTAAGAGGATATTGGTAGCAACACTATAGTTGTTGGAGACTTCAACACCACCTTATCACCTCTGTATACATCAACAAGATTAAAACTCAGCAAGGAAACACTGGCTTTGAAGGAAGAAATAGAAGAGAGAGGGCTAATACATGTATACAGGGCTTTACGTCCCTCCAAGAACAAATACACATCTTTTCCAGTGCACACGGAACATTTTCCAAAATAGACCATGTGCTGGGTCACAAAACATATACCTCAACAGAAATAGGAAGATAGAAATTGTATTAACCATCTTTTCAGACCACGGTGCCCTGAAGACAGAATTTAATTACACACAGATGCAGAAAACCAAACAAAAAACCTGGAAATTAAACAACTCAATGTTGAACAACAAATGTATCATGGAGGAAATCAAGGAAGAAATAAAAAGATACCTGGAAACAAATAAGAATGAAGATACAAGCTACCAGAACCTTTGCCATGCAACTAAAGCTGTGTTAAGGGGGAAATTTATAGCTCTTCAAGCATTTCTCAGGAAGGTAGAAAGGGTCCACATAAATAATTTGACTTCACAGTTCAAGATCTTAGAAAACGACCAAACCGGAGCCCAAACTGAGCCAAAGGAAAGAAATAATAAAAGTTAGAGCAGAAATTAACGACATGGAAACCCAGAAAACAATCAGAATGATCATGAAACCAAGAGCTGTTTCTTTGAGAAAATAAACAAGATTGATAAGCCACTAGCAAGAGTCACAAAGAAAGAGAGAGAGAGAGAGAGAGAGAGAGAGAGAGAGAGAGAACCCTAATAAACCGAATAGAAATGAAAAGGGGGACATCACAAAAGAAACCAAAGAAATTCTAAAGATCATCAGAGACTACTTTGAAAGTCTGTATGCTACAAAACAAGAGAACCTAGAAGAATGGATAAAGTCCTGGATCCCTATAATCTCTCAGGGCTGAACCAAAAAGATTTGGAATACTTGAATAGACCTACTACTATCAAGGAACTTGAAACTGTAATCAAAAGTCTTGCCAAAAACAAAAGCCCACGTCCAGATGGATTCACTAGCAAAATTTTCCAAACATTTGAAGAGGATCTATTGCCTTTTCTTCTCAAGCTTTTCCAGGAAATTGAAGAAATAGAAACTCTCCCAAACAGTTTCTATGAGGCACATATCTCCTGATACCAAAAAAAGAGAAACCACCCAAAAAGAACCACACTAAAGTCCAATATCAGTGATGAACATGGATGCAAAGATCCTCAACAAAATATTGGCAAATAGAATCCAACAACTCATCAAAAAATCATACACCACGACCAAGTGGGATTCATCCTGGGGATGCAAGAATGGTTTAACATTCAGAAATCAATCCACATAATCCATCATATCCACAAAAGAAAAGATAAAAACCATATGATCATATAAATAGATGCAGAGAAAATATTTGACAAGATTCGGCACCCATTTATGATGAAAACTCTCACCAAAATGGCATTGAAGGAACTTTCCTCAATATAGTCAAAACCATCTACCACAAGCCTATGGCAAGCATTATCCTCAATGGGGAAAAGCTAAGAGCCTTCCCTCTAAGATCAGGGACAAAACAAAGATGCCCACTCTCACCATTTCTATTCAATATAGTACTGGAAGTATTTGCAATAGCAGTTAGGCAAGAAAAAGATATTAAGGGCATCCAAATAGGAAAGGAGGAAATCAAGCTCTCACTATTTGCAGATGATACGATACTATATTTAGAGTACTCCAAATCCTCTACCATGATGCTCCTAGAAACAATAGACTTGTATAGTAAAGTCGCAGGCTATAAAATCAACAATCCAAAGTCTTACACGCTTTCCTATACGCAAATAATGAGAGAGAAGAAAGTGACATGAAAAAAGCAACCCCGTTCACAATCATGCCTCAGAAATTCAAGTACCTCAGAATCAGCTTAACTAAGGAGGTAAAGGACCTGTACAAAGAAAACTACAAAATGCTACCTGATGAAATAAAAGAGGACATTAAGAAATGGATACATATCCCCTGCTCATGGATTGGGAGGATTAACATTGTCAAAATGGCAATGCTCCCCAAAGCACTAAACAGAATCAAAGCGATCCCTAAAAGTATATGTTGGTGTACAACATCTCACAATCTCAGGCCGACCTATGCTTGGATGTCAAAGTTGTTTTTCTGTTACTGTTACTTTAACTGACTATGCTTCCGGTTATGTAACTGACTTTGATACTGTTTCTGTTGATTAGGTTAATTTGCATGTTCTGCCCATGTGGCTGAATATCATTGATTAGAACATCAAGCTAGTAAATAAAAGGGGGCTGAACAGGCTGCTCTCGGGCACAGCACAACACCAGAGACAGTTTTGTGATCCTCCAAAAAGTATTTCTTTTGCGTGCATATCTTAATGCCTCAGATTGTCTAACCAAACCTTACTGCAACAAGTATACCCATGAAATTCTTCAAAGAAATAGATCAAACACTCCTGAAATTCATATGGAACAACAAACCCCAATGACTAGCTAAAGCAATTCTTGGAAAAAAGAAGATAGGAGGCATCACCTTCCCCAACTTCAAACTCTACTAGAAAGCGTAATAATTAAATAGCATGGTATTGGAATAAAGGTAGAGCCGCAGACCAATGGAACAGGGTTGAATATCCTTACACACACCCTCAAATATATGATCACCTAATCTTTGATAAGGGAGCAAGAAATGTGAAGTGGATTAAGGAAAGCCTCTTGAACAAATGGTGCTGGCAAAACTGGACAGCTACATGCAAAAAACATGGGCTCAGACCTCTACCTAACTAACACCATGCACAAAAGTCAGATCAAAATGAATTAAAGACTCCAAGATCAGACCAGAATCCATAAGATACATTGAAGAAAAGGTCGGCAAAACCCTCCACAACATTGAAGCTAAAGGTATCTTCAAAGATGACAGTCACTCACCAAGCAAGTGGAAACAAATAAACAAATGGAACTATCTTAAACTAAGGAACTTCTGTACCTTAAAAGAAACAGTGACCAGGATACAAAGACAGTCTACAGAATGGGAAAGGATATTTAGCCAATGCCCATCTGATAAGGGGTTAATATCAAGGATATACAAGGCGCTGGTTCAACTCTACAAGAAGAAAACATCCAATCCTATCAAAGAATGGGGCGATGAAATGAACAGAAATTTTCTCAAAGAATAAATCCAAATGGCCAAAAGGCACATGAAAAAGGGCTCTTCCTCACTAATCATCAGGGAGATGTAGATCAAACAACAATGAGATATCATCTCACACCACAGAGACTGGCACACATCCAAAAGAACAAAAGCAACCGGTGTTGGCATGGATGTGGGGAGAAAGGGACTCTCTTTCACTGCTGGTGGGAATACCTACTGGTTCAGCCCTTTTGGAAAACGGTATGGACGTTTCTCAAAAAATTAGAAATTGAGCTCCCATTTCACCCAACAATACCACTTCTGTGAATATATCCCTGGAGTTGCAAAAAATATATAGTAGAAATGACATCTGCATGTTTATTGTAGCTCTGTTTACTTAGCCAGAATCTGGAAAAAACCCGAGTGCCTGAGAACAGATGACTGGTTAAAGAATCTCTGGTACATCTACACAATGGAATACTATGCAGCCTGACTCTATGGCAGACACTTTAGTTCTCTCTCTCTCTCTCTCTCTCTCTCTCTCTCTCTCTCTCTCTTTCACCCCATTTCCCCCTTCTAGGCACTGTGGTTTGCAACAGTTACTGAAGGTCCCAGTTTATTTATTTTTTCATTAAATCACCATGAGATACAGTTACAAAACTTTCATGTTTGAGTTTCAGTCATACAATGATCCAACACCCATCCCTTCACCAGTGCACATTCTCCACCACCAATGTCCCCAGCACTTCCCCCTTTCCTTTCCAACCCTCCCCCTGCCTCTTTGGCAGACAATTTTCCCCAAACTCTCTCTTTACTTTTAGGCCTTATGGTTTGCAATATAGATACTGAGAAGCTATCTTGTTTGGACCTTTATCTACTTTCAGCACACATCTCCCATTACAAACGATTCATCCAACCATCATTGATTTAGTGATCCCTTATCTATTCCATCTGTCTCTACCCCCCCAGCTCATGAGACAGGCTTCCAAGTATGGAGCGATATTCTTGGCCCTTGTGTCTACTGTCTTTGGGTGTCAGTCTCATATTATGTTATTTTACATTCCACAAGTGAGTGTAGTCATTCTATGCCTGTCCTTCTCTTTCTGACTCATTTCACTTAGCATGATACTCTCCATGACCATCCACTTATCAGCAAATTTTATAACTTCATCTTTCCTAACAGCTTCTTAGTATTCCATTGTGTAGATGTATCAATGTTTCTCAGGCACTTGGGTTGTTTCCAGATTCTGGCTATTGTGAATAGTGCTGCAATGAACATAAAGGTGCAGATGTCATTTCTACTGTGCTTCTTTGCATCCTTGGGATATATTCCCAGAAGTGGTATTGCGGGGTCATATGGAAGCTCAATTTCTAGTTTTTGAAGGAATGTCCATATTGTTTTCAGAAAGGCTGAACCAGTCAGCATTCCCACTAACAGTGAAAGAGTGTCCCTTTCTCTCCCCATCCCACCAACATTGGTTACTTTTGTCTTTCAATGTGTGCCAATCTCTGCGGTGTGAGATGATATCTCATTTTTGTCTTGATTTGCATTTCCCTGATGATTAGCTATGTAGAGCATTTTTTTCATGTGCATTTTGGCCATTTGTGTTTCTTTTTGAAGAAATTTCTGTTCATTTTCTCTCCCCATTTTTGATGGGGTTGGAGGGTTATATATATATAATTCTATTAGTGTCTTGTATATACTGGATATTAATCTCTTATAAGCTGAAGGCCCTAGTTTTTAAAAAAAATTTTACTTAATACATTACTTCATAATATTTGATTAGATTGAATATTCAAACACCAATCCCACCACCATTACACCTTCCCACCACCAAATTCGGGATGTTTCCATCCCAAACCCCAATCCTGTCCCAAAACACAACTGAAAGAATATATATTGTATTGTCTGTTACGAAGAATTGCTGAACATGCTAACAAAAAAGTGTTCATATAGAAGACAGTGTGATGATTGTTCTGTTTTGGCAGGAGCCATTAAGACATTCTATAGGATATCACTAACATGTTGTTAAGGTTTGGGTAAGGTGAGCTTTGGTATATATATATATATATATATATACATATATATATATATACACATGCATATATATTTCCCTCTATGATTTGTTGCCTACTGTCTGAACCCCATTAAATATGGTGTGGGAATTGTGGAAAATGGGTATGGAGTGTCTTATGATATGTGCCCACGTGGTCCAGGAATATGTTCACTCATATGTGAAGTTCGGCCCGAGGGTGTGGAAAGCAGCCTGTAGCATGGTGGCGGTTGTGTTTTGGAGGTCGGCTGTGGGGCTCGGTCGCTTGGGTGGGGAGGGCTCTCACCCACCTCCCTTTGGGGCGCTCCAAGTGAAAACAGCCTGGTGCAGAGTCAGGTGGCATGGTTATGGGGGCCTCATTTTATGCTCCCTTCCGGGAGAAGCATCCATGAGTTCTAGAGGGTGGTTGATGAGGATTATCTGGCTCCGGCGGGAGGTGGCTTACGGGTGTGACCCCTGGGTCGCCAGAGACTGGGAAAACGAGGCCCCAGTTCTTAAGCACAGTGCAATACTGACCGAGCACCTAGAGATGTTGTAGTAAGGCCCATGAAAAGTGCCCTTGGTACCCCCTCTGTTAACTAGGAAACTCAAAGTTACATGAGCAAAGACTGTAAATCCTCAGTCAGAGCCTGGCAGATCCTCCCTAAGGATTTTCTCCAGTAGCAAACACCACTCGATAGTAGGCAACTTCGCCACCTGGTGGCCTTTTGCCAGCACTGCCCCAGGCAATGCAAATACTACTGTAAAAAACTGAGAAACTCCAAGAAAAAGAGAAGTGATTTGTTTGGTTTGTTCGGTTTGGGGGCCACACCTTCGATGCTTAAGTCTTCCTCCCAGCTCTGCATTTAGGAATCACTCCTGGCAGTGCTCAGGGGACTCTATGGGATGCCAGAGATTAAAACTGGGTCGGCCACGTGCAAGGTAAGCACCTTACCCACTAAGCTTTCTCTCTGGCCCCAGAGAAGCAATTTATTCTTTTTTAAAAATAAATTTCAAATTTTATTGAATCACCATGAGATAGTTACAATCTTTCATGTTTGGGTTACAATCTCACATTGATCAAACACCCATCCCTCCACCCGTGCACATTCCTCACCACCAATATCCCGGGTATACCCCCCCCTTTCCCACCCGCCCCCTTCCTCTAAGGCAGACAATATTCCCCATACTCTCTCTCTACTTTTGGGCATTATAGGAGAAACAATTTCTTACATGGGCAATTAGGGAAAGAGTAATTCCCAAAAGACCTCACTGACAACTGATTTGTCAACCAGAAATAAATGTACAGCTTTGTAACAGGCTATTCCTGGAGCAATAATTTATCTGGCAGGGCACTTGTCTTGCATGTGGCTGACCTGGGTTTGATCTCTGGCATCCATATTGTCCCCTGAGTACCACCAGGAGTAACTTCTGAGTGCAGATCCAGGAATAACTCCAAAGCATCAATGGGGGATGATTCTCAAAAAAAAAAAAAAAAAAGAAAGAAAGAAATGTTAAACTGAAAATCATATGCAGCAAAAGCAGAACTGAACTGAAACATCTATGTTCTTGCATGGACAGTCAAATAAAAGGCAAAAAATGACATTAATTAGCTAAACTGCAATGGGAAAAGAAGTGTTTCAAAAACGTTTACATAGGTTAAATCTCTGAGATGATTTTACTTGTTAAAGTATGCACTGGTGGGTGTATGTTACCACCAGCGGGTCAACCTGTAGCTGCGGGGTGAGTGCATCAGCAGCCTAATGGTGTCATCCGACTTCCTGACACCCCAAAACTGCTGCTGTGTCTTTGGCTGGATCCCAAGAAGAAATTAAAAGGCCAAAAGTTAGGTATGTGGGAGCCACACCCCCCAACCACCTCCAGTTCAGCTATACAAGCTCATTTATTGACTTTATTTCAAAGACTCATAAATGCCGAAAGAGTTCAAAAGCCACACTTAGGGTCGGCAGCGCATAGGCCAATAGTTTATTTCTCTGGAAAAGATGGAAACAAGGGCCATGATCCAGAAATACACAAAAGAATCTCCAAATTGAACAGCTTGCTGCAGAGATATCTCCAAACTTTAAGTCAGGCTGACTTCACTGGGGTGCCTCAGATGGGGGCAGGCATTGTCCTTCTACCAGCCCCCTAAGAACCCGGCGGCCACCAACTTCCAGAACCAACGAGAAGTACAAGTAAATGGGTTCAGTGATGGCAAAGTCCAGGCCTCAAGGGATAGAGAATGGGCCGGTCCTTCTCATCTCCTTGTCCCCATGGGACTCTGGAAGTCACACCTAAAAACTGCCTCTGATTGCTACTTAAGCTCCTTAACGGCCCTGATTCAGAGACACATAAAAGAATCTTTGAACCAAGCAGCTTACTGCAGAGATTTCTCCATACCCTATTTATCTAAAAGTTTAGAATTCCAGGAGAGTGCGGCTGTGGCATCTTATGCTTTTCATTATAGGCAATACAAAAGAGAGTCTGGAGAAGATTGTCTGCCATAGAAGCAGGGGGAGGGGTGGGATGGGGGATACTGGCTACCTTGGTGGTGAAAGATCTGCAGTGGTGGAGGGTTGGGTGACAGATCATTGTGTGACTGAAACCCAAACAGGAAAGCTTTATAACTGTATCTTATGCGGATAAAAAATTAATAAAATAATAACAAAATAAAAACATTCCGAATAAAAAATAAAGTAATGTGGAGTTCATGCCCAATAAAATCAGCTTAATCAATGGCTTAATCAAAGGAAAGGACGAATGGAGAGGTTCCTGAGCCCGCTCAGAAATCGACGATTAACGGGGATTTCATGATTTGTGAATCAATGGCTGAATAAATAGCAAAACACCTACATTATAAAATATACAATAATGAAGATTCATTGACAAAAATAATACGCACTGGAACCAGAGCAATAGTACAGCGACTAGGGTTTGATCCCTGCATCCTGTATGGTGCCCTGAGCACTGCCAGGAGTTATTCCTGAGTGCAGAGCCAGGATCACTGGATGTTTTCCCCACTCTCAGATATAAGCCAAATTGGCCTGGCTGCTCCCAGCTGTGTCTCCTGGCTCAGCCTCACCCTCAGGTTTCCAGCTGTGTCCTTAGCAAGCTCTGAGTCTGCTCTCTGTCAGACTCGCCCTCCGAGGACCTTCAAAGTGGAGTCTAGACTTTAGAAGTCTGGTACCTCCTTATCAGGCTTCTCCCAGCTCCTCTTGTAAACTGGCAGACAGCCCAGTCACTCCCTACACACTCCCTGATCACCCATCTTCTCACAGTCAGACACTATATTCCACAGGTGTCTGTGACTTGTCAGCCTTCACCACTTGTCAGTTTCCAGGGGAAAGTTTTTGTCTGTGTTTTGGAAGTACACCTGGGTGTGCTCAGGGCTTTCTCCTGGTTCTGCTCTCAGGGATCACTTCTGGCAGCGCTTAGGGATCATACAGTTTGCAGGGGGTTGAATTTGGCATCAGCCACATACATAGCAAGTGCCTGACCCACTGTATTGTCTCTTCAGCCTTGACTATATCAGATTTGAATCAAAAATCAATTTGCAAATTTAACATCTGCACAGTAGAGCCAAGCCACATGTTAATTCTGTCTTTTTTTTTTCTTCTTCATTTTTGGTCACACCTGGCGATGCACAGGGGTTACTCCTGGCAGTGCTTGGGGGACCATATGGGATTCTGGGAATTGAATCTGGTTCAGCCTGCAAGGCAAATGCCCTCCCCGCTGTGATATCGGTCCAGTTCCTCATTTCTGTCTTTTATTTCTCAGTGGGATTTTTGAAGGTTTCTTCTTGTATCTTTCGATATCTTACTAAATTAATATGCAAGACTTTGGGGACATCTAGTATGAATAAGTGTAAGTCTTTCGTGTTTTGTGTTTTTTCTTAATTTATTTATTTTTAATGGATCCCCGTTGAGGTCCTTTTGTGTTTTATCTCAAACACTACTGCTAGTGCAAGGAAAGGCACTCATGTGTAGGCAATGTCATGGACCATGATAGTTAATAGTACAGGGATTAAGGCTCTTGCCTGGCATGTGACTGACCCGGTGTGATCCCTGTACCCCTAAACACACAGTGACCCTTGAGCAGAGAGACTGGAAAAATCCCAGAAAAACTGCTGGGCATGATCCATAACTAAGCAAAATTAAAAATGAAAAGATCAAAGCACCAGTTCTAGAATTGCATTCTTGGACCCAGTTCCAGCTCTGTCCTTTGATGTAGGTAAGATATGTAATATTTTAGGTTTCCAGTTCATTGGCTAGAAAATGAAAATTACAGTATTATCACTGAAGAATTGCTTTGAGAAGGAATGAGATATACGTATATGCATATCTATGACCTTAGAACAGTGCCTAGTAAGAATGTTACATAAATATTAGTTTCTACTTTCCAAACTACCTGTGATATTAATTTAAAAAAATCTCATTCTCTTGAGTCTTGTTCTCTTTTTATTTTGATTATATGAGAGCTTTATATGAGAGCCTTTAGTATATGAGAGCACATACCATTGAATGGACAAGAGTGATAGTACAGCAGATAGGGCACTTTCCTTGCACATCGCCAACCCAGGTTCAATCCTGAGCAGTCCATATTGTCCCTGAGTCCTGCCAGGTGTAGTTCCTGATTGCAGAGGCAGGAGTTACCCTTGAGCATTGCTGGGTGTTTCCCCCAAACTAATGTGCATATGTGTGTGTGTTTGTGTGTGTATAGTAAATACCACTTGAAATTGACTAGGGGCCATTGAGATGATATAGAAGATAAGGCAATTGCCTTGCATGTAGCTGACCCAAGCCCAATCCCAGACATCACATGTGGTTTCTCAGCCACACCAGGAGAGATTTCTGAATGTAGAGCCAGGAGCACACCTGGTGAGTGCTCCCAAAATGAAGAAAAAAATTTAAATGAAATTGATGGGGTGGAGAGATGGTTTCAGAGCTAGAGTGGACCCTTTGCATGTGGGATCCCCTGGGTTGATCCCCACTGGTGTAAAATCAATGAAAAAAACTTGGACTTGGTCTTTCGCCTGGTCTTTCCTTGTCTCTCTCACACAGGAGAGCAGAGTTAGCCTTCAGGAGTCCCTGAGGCACAGAAATCTTTCTAGAAAAAGGCCCAAGGAAGCCAGAGTGTTTTCACAAACCCATGGACTCTAAATGCAGGGAGACAGAGGTGTGGGGGTGACTGAGGAGGAGACATTCTCTGGGGCAAATAGATGTTCCTGTGCCTTTGCTTCTCACTCTGCTTCTTCAGCCCATAGTTGGGAGAATCCACTGGGTGTGTCCATTCCTGGGGTCTGCAGGGAGAGAACCTCTATGGGTCTGAGTGGTGCACATGCTGCATATTCCCAAGAAAGTCCCATTGTCTGGAGAAAAACTAAGGGCCTCTCCTCTAAGATCGGGGACAAGACAAGGATGCCCACTCTCACCACTTCTCTTTAATATAGTACTGGAAGTATTAGCAATAGCCATAAGGCAAGAAAAAGATATTAAGAGGATTCAGATCAGAAAGGAAGAGATCAAGCTCTCACTATTCGCAGATGATATGATATTATACGTAGAGAAGCCTAAAAGCTCTAGTAAGAAACTCTCAGAAACAATTGACCTGCACAGTAAAGTCGCAGGCTATAAAATCAATACCCAAAAATCCATGGCCTTCTTATATGCAAACAATGAGACAGAGGAAAGGGACATGAAAAAAGCAATTCCAGGGGCTGGAGAGATAGCACAGCGGGTAGGGCGTTTGCCTTGCACGCGGCCGACCCGGGTTCAAATCCCAGCATCCCATATGGTCCCCTGAGCATGGCCAGGGGTAATTCCTGAGTGCAGAGCCAGGAGTAACCCCTGTGCATTGCCAGGTGTGACCCAAAAAGAAAAAAAAAAAAAAGCAATTCCATTCACAATCGTGCCCCAGAAAATCAAATACCTTGGAATCAGCTTAACTAAAGAAGTAAAAGACCTCTACAAAGAAAACTATAAAACGCTATTCCATGAAATAAAAGAGGACATGAGGAAATGGAAACATATCCCCTGCTCATGGATAGGGAGAATAAACATTGTCAAAATGGCAATACTCCCCAAAGCATTATACAGATTTAACGCGATCCCTATAAGAATACCCATGGAATTCTTCAAAGAAACGGATCAAGCAATCCTGAAATTTATATGGAACAATAAACGCCCACGGATAGCTAAAACAATTCTTTGGAAAAAGATGATGGGAGGCATCACCCTCCCCAACCTTAAACTCTACTACAAAGCAGTAACAATTAAAACAGCATGGTACTGGAACAAAGGCAGAGCTGAAGACCAATGGAACAGGGTGGAATATCCCTACACAAAACCTCAAATGTACGATCATCTAATCTTTGATAAGGGAGCAAGAGATGTGAAGTGGAGCAAGGAAAGCCTCTCTAAAAAAGAGTGCTGGCACAACTGGACAACCACATGTAAAAGAATGGGCTTAGACCTTGACCTGACACCATGCACAAAAGTCAGATCAAAATGGATTAAAGACCTCAACATTAGACCACAAACCATAAGGTACATTGAAGACAAGGTCGGCAAAACCCTCCACGATATTGAAGATAAAGGTATCTTCAAAGATGACACGGAACTAAGCAATCTAGTAGAAACACAGATCAACAAATGGGACTACATTAAACTAAAAAGCTTTTGCACCGCAAAAGATACAGTGACCAAAATACAAAGACTATCCACAGAATGGGAAAGGATATTTACACAATACCCATCAGATATGGGGTTGATATCAAGGGTATATAAAGCACTGGTTGAACTCTACAAGAAGAAAACATCTATCCCCATCAAAAAATGGGGCGAAGAAATGAACAGAAACTTTTCCAAGGAAGAGATACGAATGGCCAAAAGGCACATGAAAAAGTGCTCTACATCACTAATCATCAGAGAGATGCAGATCAAAACAACCATGAGATACCACCTCACACCACAGAGACTAGCACACATCCAAAAGAACAAAAGCAACCGCTGTTGGAGAGGATGTGGGGAGAAAGGGACCCTTCTACACTACTGGTGGGAATGCCGACTAGTTCAGCCCTTTTGGAAAACAATATGGACGATTCTCAAAAAACTAGAGGTTGAGCTCCCATTTGACCCAGCAATACCACTGCTGGGAATATATCCCAGAGGAGCAAAAAAGTATAGTCGAAATGACATCTGGACTTATATGTTCATCGCAGCACTGTTTACAATAGCCAGAATCTGGAAAAAACCTGAGTACCCTAGAACAGATGACTGGTTGAAGAAACTTTGGTACATCTATACAATGGAATACTATGCAGCTGTTAGAAAAAATGAGGTCATGAAGTTTGCATTAAGTGGATCAGCATGGAAAGTATCATGCTAAGTGAAATGAGTCAGAAAGAGAGAGACAGACATAGAAAGATTGCACTCATCTGTGGAATATAGAATAACAGACTAGGAGTATAACACCCAAGAATAGTAGAAATAAGTACTAGGAGGTTGACTCTCATTCTGGGCAACTCAGAGAAGGGAACACCAAGTAAAATATGGTCGGAGGTCATGCGGGGGAAGGGTGACACGTGCCGAATGTAGACTAGAGACTGAACGCAATGGCCGCTCAACACCTTTAATGCAAACCACAACACCTAATCAGAGAGAGAGAATGAAAGGGAATACCCTGCCATAGTGGCAGTGTGGGGTGGGGGGAGACAGGACTGGGGAGGGTGGGAGGGACGCTGGGTTTACTGGTGGTGGAGAATGGGCACTGGTGAAGGGATGGGTTCTCGAACTTTGTATGGGGGAAACATGAGCACAAAAATGTATAAATCTGTAACTGTACCCTCACGGTGATTCACTAATTAAAAAATAATAAATAAATAAAAAAAAGAAAGTCCCATTGTCATCCCTCCAGAGCCCCTAGGGACTGAGTTGTATGAGCTGTGTTATGATGCCACTGATATACCAACATAGGCACACCACATTTGATGGGGTGTAAGGAGAAGTCGATCAACCTTGATAACAACACACACACATATATTAACACATGAGACTCAAAACTCTAACATTTTTAGATTAATGTTAGATTAATGTATTAGAATCATCTCTAACATAGGGGCTTAATGGCTCTGAGACATAACAATTTTCATACACTTTCCTCTCAGGAAACCTTTTTGGATCATTTTCAGTCAATTATTCATAATAAGCAAAATAAATTATTTAGCATCTGCCTTTGGGGCATTTGGGTGGTGGTGGTGGGAAAATTCTAAATAATGGTGTTGGGATGGTGTAATGGTGGTAGGATTCATGTTTGAAATATTGAATGTAATCAATTACTGTGAAGAACTCTTTGAAAATAATATATACACATATATGTATATATACATATATATATCACTGTATCACTGTCATCCCGTTGTTCATCAATTTGCTCAAGCGAGCACTAGTAACGTTTCCGTTGTGAGATTTGCTGTTACTGTTTTTGGCATATCGAATATGCCATGAGTAGCTTGCCAGGTTCTGCCTTGTGGGCAAGATACTCTCGGTAGCTTTCCGGGCTCTCAGAGAGGGGCGGAAGAATAGAACCTGGGTCAGCTGGGCGCAAGGCGAATGCCCTACCTGCTGTGCTATCCAGCTATATATATATATATATGTATATATATACATATATATATATATATATATATATATATGAGGCTGTGGGCTGTGTCTACAGGCTTCAGGTCCAGAGTTGTGGTGGACCCATGTCCACATAAATACCACTAGTGTCTTCCAGCTGTCGGCCCTGGAAACCTGGCCCTCTCCTCCTATGTTGCTTCTTTCTTTCTTTCTTTCTTTCTTTCTTTCTTTCTTTCTTTCTTTCTTTCTTTCTTTCTTTCTTTCTTTCTTTCTTTCTTTCTTTCTTTCTTTCTCTCTCTCTTTCTTTCTCTCTTTCTTTCTCTCTTTCTTTCTTTCTTTCTCTCTTTCTCTCTCTTTCTTTCTCTCTTTCTTTCTTTCTCTCTTTCTCTCTTTCTCTCTCTTTCTCTCTCTTTCTTTCTTTCTTTCTTTCTTTCTTTCTTTCTTTCTTTCTTTCTTTCTTTCTTTCTTTCTTTCTTTCTTTCTTTTTTCTTTCTTTCTTTCTCTCTTTCTCTCTTTCTCTCTTTCTCTCTTTCTCTCTTTCTCTTTCTCTCTTTCTCTCTTTCTTTCTTTCTTTCTTTCTTTCTTTCTTTCTTTCTTTCTTTCTTTCTTTCTTTCTCTCTTTCTTTCTCTCTTTCTCTCTCTTTCTTTTTCTTTCTTTCTCTCTTTCTTTCTCTCTTTCTTTCTTTCTTTCTTTCTTTCTTTCTTTCTTTCTTTCTTTCTTTCTTTCTTTCTTTCTTTCTTTCTTTCTTTCTTTCTTTCTTTCTCTCTCTCTTTCTCTCTCTTTTTCTTTCTTTCTCTTCCTTCCTTTCTTTCTTTCTTTCTTTCTTTCTTTCTTTCTTTCTTTCTTTCTTTCTTTCTTTCTTTCTTTCTTTCTTTCTCTTTCTTTCTCTCTTCCTTCCTTTCTTTCTCTCTCTTTCTTTCTTTCTTTCTTTCTTTCTTTCTTTCTTTCTTTCTTTCTTTCTTTCTTTCTTTCTTTCTTTCTCTATTTCTTTTTCTTTCTATTTTTCTTTCTTTCTCTTTTTCTTTCTTTCTTTCTTTCTTTCTTTCTTTCTTTCTTTCTTTCTTTCTTTCTTTCTTTCTTTCTTTCTCTCTCTCTCTCTTTTCTTTCTTCTTTCTTTCTCTCTTTCTTTCTTCCTTCCTTTCTTTCTCTCTTTCTTTTTCTTTCTCTTTTTTCTCTCTCTCTCTCTTTCTTTCTTTCTTTCTCTATCTCTCTTTCTTTCTTTCTTTCTTTCTTTCTTTCTTTCTTTCTTTCTTTCTTTCTCTCTCTCTTTCTCTCTCTTTTTCTTTCTTTCTCTTCCTTTCTTTCTTTCTTTCTTTCTTTCTTTCTTTCTTTCTTTCTTTCTTTCTTTCTTTCTTTCTTTCTTTCTTTCTTTCTTTTCACTCTTTCTTTCTTTCTTTCTCTTTCTTTCTTTCTTTCTTTCTTTCTTTCTTTCTTTCTTTCTTTCTTTCTTTCTTTCTTTCTTTCTTTCTTTCTTTCTTTCTTTCTTTCTTTCTCTTTCTTTCCTCCTCTCTTTCGGTCAACTAGTTGCCTGTTTGTTTATTAATTACAAAGCAATACTGTATATGGAAGAGAGAGGGAGAAAAAGCCAAGCTACTGGAAAACTGGGGAGTGGGGGGGGCAGGGATTTGCGGCCCCGTCCTGCTCTGTCACGGGTCCGTCATACCTCGGTTTTTCTGCAGGTTTCCCTGTAGGTGAGGTTCATCTGAGCCTGTGGAGAGCGGCCTTGAGTATGGCTGTGTGGTTCAGTTCTGGACATTTTCGGCTGCCGAGGGTTATGCTGGGGCGGGGAGGGAATCTCAACCTACCACCTCTCTGATTGCTCCAGTAAAAGACAGCCTGGTGTGGGGTCAGAACGTCATGGTGGGAAGTTAGGGGGGAGTGGAGAATGAATTTGATGTGTGGGTGGAAAGAAGAGAAAATGGGATGAGGAGGAAAGAGATGAGGAGATAAAGGGGTGGGAGGGTGCAGGAGTTCAAGAATAAAGTTAGTGGAATGTGACAGGAAAAAGTGAAGTGGGTAAGGCCCTGGGTACGCAGAGACATACCTCCATGACGTAAAGAAGAGCTGTGCCACCACGGCGCTTGCCACAGTGGGTTTCTGGGGCTGGGATGTCCTACTTCCATGCTGCCCACAAGAACCCAAAGTCAGCGGCTATAACCGTGGGAATAAAGGGACAAGATAGGATCGAGTTCAGTGAGCAGAAAGAAGGCAGCAGGGACACGGGGGCAAGAACGGTGTTTTGGAGAGCAGAGGCTTGGCAGGGGAAAAGCATGATGGACCAGAGTAGAGGCGAGGGGTGCGTGGGGCAGAGCGGTGGAGGCTTGACAGGAAATTTTCAGGAGGGTTTCTCCTACACAGAGAGCCAATGGCGGGTTGATCCAAAGTCTCCGGGTTCTGTAGTTGCTCCCACAGCCCTGAGCCGCCACCATGCCTCTGGCCCACTCCATCACCTCAGGACTGAGCCTCACAGAGAATTTAGTCTGCAGAAAATTTCAGACACATGGGTTCCCTTGTCAGAGAGCCCCAGGCCTTCTCTGAGTCAGGGTGAGTGACTTCCTCTCCGCACTTCCGGAAGCCCCAGCCGCCTGGCCATGCCCCACCATCACCGCCGCCACTACCACCATGGAAGCTCATCTACCACTCTTGTTCCAGAGACTCATAAACCACTTAATAATTTCACTCCAGCTGGACTGTCCAGTTAAGAATTCTGGGTTTTCTGGAGTTCAGCATTGATACCTCAGTAGGGACACACCAGACTGGATGGGATGTAATGCAGAAGCCAACCCATCTTGACAAACACAAACTTTAATGCAGAAACCTTCATTTGTTTCCTTGGGAAGTGACAGGTCCTGGTAGCCTGAGATGTGGGTACAAGCCTCCATTCTTTCCGAAGGCCACCTCCTCTGCAAGCAGACAGAGAGGCCAGATTACTTTGTGGTTTTTTTTTGCGGGGTGGGGTGGGGGATTTTGAGGCCACATTCTGGTTCTGTGTCCTGGGGTCACTGCTACAGGTATCAAGATGAAATTGGGCCTCAGCTGTGTGCAAAGCATTGGCCTTACCCATTGTGTCCCTCCAAGGGGTCTGAGTGCCTCATTCTCTGGGTAGAGGGGGTCGGGTTCTGGCATTTCGCCACAGTGAAATAGAATCCTTGAGATTTCTGTATGCAGGATCTGCAAGGGGACAGAGAAGGAGGTCAGAGCCCATAGGCAGAGGGACCCCGACAGCAAGAGGCCCTAGGTTCCTGCAAAGTCCCAGAGGTGGAGGCCAAGTGACAGCATGGCAGAGGTGGTGGTTTTGATCTCCAGTATCCTATAGGGTCTCATGAGCACCTC